>NW_015505732.1:426806-459651 GCF_001515645.1 Sinocyclocheilus grahami
CTCCCCCCACTCACCATCATGAACAGCACTGTGGCTGCAGTGGAGTCATTCAGATTCCTGGGAACCACCATCTCCTGAAGTGGGACACTCACATTGACTCCATCGTGAAAAAGGCTCAGCAGAGGTTGTACTTCCTTTGTCAACTGAAAAAGTTCAACCTACCACAGGTGCATATGACAGTTTTACTCAGCTGTTATTGAGTCGGTTCTGTGCTCCTCTATAACTGTCTGGTTTGGGTCAGCCAGCAAATCAGATATAAGAAGACTGCAGCGGAATTTTAGGACAGCAGAAAGGATCATTGGTGTCCACCTGCCCAATCTTCAGGACTTGTACAACTCCAGAGTGAAGAAACGGGCAGGTAACATCATCAAAGACCCCTCTCACCCCAGACACAACCTGTTTGCACTTCTCCCCTTAGGCAGACGCTACAGATCTCTGTGCACTAGAACATCTAGGCATAAAAACTGTTTTTCCCCCATGCCATATCCAGCCTAAAAAGCTAACACAGGAATTATTACCTGTGTTCTGTAATTAATACCTGTAATTCATTCTCTATCTCTAATTACTGCCTCTCTCTCAAGTAATATGTAAATACATATGCATATTTTTTATACAGCTTTATGTATAGAGTAAAAAATGCACAAATCTGTACATAAATCTTCTGTTCCAGATTCATACACATTATTATTTATTGTTGTATATTTCTGTTCTCATGTCAGATATGTATGTATATATGTATGTATGTATGTATGTATGTATGTATGTATGCATGCATGTATGTACCAAGAGCTTCTTAAAAACCACAACAAATTCCTTGTGTGTTTGCGCACACTTGGCGAATAAAGCTGATTCTGATATAAAGCTAAATCCCTGAAAACAAAAATTACATTAGAATATTACTGGTTAATGATCAACTAATGAGCTTCGGTTGTCAGTCAGGAAAATAATCTAAATGAACAAAATGCTCCACCAGATTTACAATGCTGCATGCAAGTTCAGGATAGTGTTAATTTTGTCAGCTATTTTCTATTTTAGTCTTAGTCCTGTGTTAAATGTAACTTTTAGTTTTTATCATATATCATATGTCAACTTGTCCTGTTTTAGTTTTAGTCTAGTTTTAGTCAGTGTAAACTTGTTCGTCATATTTTTTGTCTTAGTGTATAGTGGTTAAAATCTTTTTTTTTTTTTTTTAATTTGCTCAATTTTAATTACAATGATTGCTGTCATTTGAGAAATTTATTTTTACATTTCATCAGAAGTTGCTCTTTCACCAATAAGCACAAATCAATATAATATCTACTCATATGCATGGTTTATTTGACCTCATATATGGTTCAAATTATTGTACACTAAATAAACTAAATAAACACCAAAGACTATAGATATACACTCGCCCTGTCTACGTTATGAAAACTGGTGTAACAAAAACCTACTCTCAAATATTATAACAGACAAATTCCTAATAGTAATTGCAAATTGCATTAATTTTTCTTTTTTTCAAAACAACGGCAAAAAATACTTATTTGTTGCACAGAGGTTGCGTAAGTAATGTTAAAATCAGCAACCACTATCGCAAACAACACAGTCGAGATCCATGACAGAACACAGACTGGCTGAATGAATTTAATTTAAGCAGAATGCCTCAAATGGTGATTGCTGAACTCCAACTTACTTGTACAGTTCTATATGTCGGTGTTTTATTAGATCATGGCGCCTGCACAGAGTGTGTGTGTGAATGGTTGCCAGATTGCATAAAGCAAAAAGCCGGGCAGATTATATATCCATTTAAGAGAAAAGCTTTAATTGGAGGATTTGAGCTGTTGATATCTGGCAACCGCAAATTTGAATGCTCACATAATAGAGTCTTGTACAGCAGTCTGAAATGTTTTGGCTCCACTTTTTTAAAACAAAAATATAAAAGGTTTTGGTAAAGTTTTTGTTATTTTAACTACATTTTACTTATTATCGTCTCATCATCGTCTCGTTTTAGTCAGGGGAAAAAAACTTCGTTGACAACTATTTTCGTCATAGATTTTGTTAACAAAATTAACACTTGTTCAGACTAACTCAAAAACTTGCATACATGAGCTGAGACCTGACGTGAGATTTGATCCTAGCCACCGCTCACGTCCATGTTGATAAATTAATGTTGATAAAACTATCTGTTGTACATTGATTTCATAAATGAGGCCCAGTAAGTGAAGTCTTTCCTGATCTGGCGTTGTGAAAGGCGGAGAGCAGAAGGCTTCAAGAACAACTGGATGCATGGTCAAAAATGGAACTTCAGGAAAATAATTAGGGTGAGGGTGCAAAATAGCTTTAACCAGTCCAGGGCAAATTCTAAGCAGGATGGCGAGACCAACAGAGCCTGCAAATCCACAGTTCTCAGTTATTAGGTCTGAGAACCACACTGACAGGCAAATGAGGCGCTATTAGTAAGTGGTAAAACCCTTGTTGACGGACCTTGGCCAGGACTCCTGGGAGCAGAGTGATCAGGGAAATGTGTAAAGATGCAGTCTGGGCCATGTATGGGCCATCGCGGTTCAACCTGTGATGATGCAAAATTGAACACAACCCCCCATCTTTTTTGGGAACAAAAAAATACTGGCTGTAATAGCCCAACTCTCTTTCTGGGAGGGAAACGTGTTTTATGGTCCCTTTATCCAGCAGAGCTTGCAATTCCTTTGTCAACAGATGTGCCTGTTCCGGTTTCACAGTAGTAGAGACCACACCGTTTAAATGTGGAGGACGATACACAAACGTTAAATGTTTGGTGTCCTGAAACATGTCAGGAAATGACAATGACATCCTCCTACCCCTGTGGGGCACTATAGCATTGTGGTTTCTGACATTTCAGTTCTTGTCTGTAGAGTGGAAGTAAACAGATGACGTTGTGATCTGTGAGTCCATGTGGTGGATATGAACAGGCCCGGAATGCCCGGGGGAGATAGAGGGGACATAATGACAGGGTCAGCATCTCCAGATTCAGTGAACATACCTTATTATGCACCTTGATGTTGTTACACCATCTGTTATTAATATAAAGACAGACCCCGTCATCCCGCATCTTCCTTAATTGTCCTGTTCTGTCAGATCTAAAGACACTGAAGTTATCTAGGCTGATTTCAGCGTCAGGGACGGACTCATCAAGGCAGGTTTCAGTCAAGGCGATAGTACAGATGTCCCTGAAAGCTCGTTCCAGTCGGCATCTGGCATGTAGTAAATCCATTTTGTTACAGAGTGAGTGGACATTTGCCAGGATGATAGAGGTGAGAGGCAGATGCCTCCACGCCATCCTCTTTTCCTCGGCCGAAGCTCCGGTGGCAAATCCACAACAGGTTTAATACTGCTCAGCAGCAAGGTCCGGAGTAGAAGGAGTTCATCGGGGCTGTAGGTGAGTAACCTGTTGCCTGCATCAGTTCATAATGCTGTTACGTTCAACAAAAAAAGACATACAAACAGCGCTTCGGCAGAATGCTACTTTACTTAATGAACTTCAGCGGCAACAGCCACGGAATACGATACAACTGTGAATTATGCATATCAGCATGACTTTACGACAGTATTACTACAACAGATAATAACAATAAAGAACTGGTTAACGACCACAACAAATGCGAGGCCATCGCAGACCAGCCATAAAATCATGAACAAAATGATAATCACTTCGAACAAATTGGTCCTGTTCGACATGACCAAAAAGTGACTTCCAGAAAAAAACTTACTACCAATATATAACACAGACTAAATCAACCTAGTGTGGAATTAAACAAAGAACGATCTGTGCTGTCGCAACAGTGCATGTGCCATCATAAATTTTAATACGATTAACATGATAAAACTATTCAGAAAGTTGTCATGATTGAACTGGTGTTATGTACATACAGCACAGCTACCTAACCTAACTAAGGCCATACATCTATTGCCATCTGTCATCTCTCACAATTAAAAAAATTTATACAATTAATGAACACAGACATAATATGAACTGTCCCTACATTATTAATGCCAAATTTGTAAAGGTTTTGCAGATTTGTGTTGACTGTGCTCACCAGCGTATATCCCAGCAGCTTTTATTCTGCTTTGGTGTCCTTAAGAAGGGGCTGGCTGTAGCAAATCCATTGACTTGTGGGCACAATTAAGTGTGTGTATGAGGCTCGTGGTTTTCCATTGCCTATAGTTATCAGGGCCTATTCTTCAAGGAATGTGGACTCATCTTGTGACTTGGCCAGATGTGTTTCTTTGGTGGAGATTTCTATGGTGACAGGCTGAGCCTCTTCGGATACTTTTGTCAGATTATGACATTAGAATATGAATAAAGCACTAATGCCTGTTTCTAAGACTAAGTAGTCATGCATCTGCATATATATAGGATAATCAGTATAGAGAATGATACAGAACACAAGAGTGAGCATACAGGAAATACGCTGTGATGTGATAGATTTATAGAACGCAGATCCACCACATCTGCAGAGGGTGTTTAAGCCTCTTTGTGTGATGGCTGATCTGTACATGAAAATGAAGGGATTACTGCAGAAATCTGGATTAGACGGAAAGACACTACAGCCGAGAGAGAAAAGGGACTGGAAAGGAAGAGGGGGTGGAGGAGTGAAGTGGATATGAAGAGAATGAAAGGAGTAAAGAGGATAAAATGAGAGGGTATGAGAGAATAAAAGAAGAGGTGTTGTCATCAGCATGCTCGAGCAGTTGACAGGAAAACTTCCTTATGCTCTTCATTTCCTTCTCCTTATCAGATTTCATTCAGAGCATTTTCTCCATATAATTATACTCATTTAACATCTAAAAAAGAAAACATTTATGCTCTCTTCTTTTCATTCTTTTCTCTGCTATAAACTAGAACAGAGCAGTGGACACACCCAATTTAGGTCTTGCAGTCTCTACTAATGAAGTGAGAAGTTGAATCAGGTGGGTTAAATGAAATCACACTAAATCACTCTCATGTGGCCAAGACTGCAAGTGTGGGTATTTGGACAAGCCCAGCGAGTCCACAGGAGCAGGGTTGAAGACATCTGATCTAAAGTTCTTCCATGCCTGTGGTGACATCTCTGCAAAATATTGTTATGTTGCTTCTTGCATGTTCTGTGACACTTTCAAAGTGAAACGTCCAGTAAGTTGCGATAAAAGCAGTTTTATCCAAAACAGATGGACATGAATCTGGCAATGTTTTATTGCATGTATTGTTTAATGAATCACAACAGTTTGGAAATAAAAGGATAATGCTCTATTGTGTTAACGTACCACCTACGCTAAGCCTAACCGACAGTGTTAGCAAAAGCAACCTGAAGCAACCATTCCATTTTAGCTTGCCTTTACGAGTTTTTGAGCTCTTTTATTTTATGTTTCACAGGACTCATACCTCAGACATCCCACCCTGCAAAAACTAATTTCAGGGAGGTAGCTCATCCCCAACACCCGCACTTGACGCTCCAGCGAAACATGCTGTACAGAATGACAAACTGTAAACAGAAGAGGTCACAGGAGACACATTTGAAACGCATGTATACCCGGTGTAAATGATAAATGCATCTCAGCTGATCACTTGTAATCAGATCACTGAGAATGCACTTTAGTACTGTAAAAACATAGCTTGTCTCTCACTTGCTCGATTCCTTTTTTGATAATTTGTGAGCGTTAAGCCGCAGCTATCAATATGCAGGAGAGGTGGGATGTCTCAAGAGCAATGCTGTACCAGATAAGCTTAATGCCATATACTGAGTCACTACAGTAAGCCTACAATAATGGGTTTAATTTAGACCTTTAAAGTTAGACTGGAAAATTTCAGTCGTTCGTCATTCGTCCTTGTTAGTCATAGGACGGCGGTCTTTCGGAAGCATTGTCGGTATGTAAGTTTATGTTAAAGGGATAGTTCACCCAAAAATGAAAATTACCCCATGATTTACTCACCCTCAAGCCACCCTAGGTATATATGACTTTCTTATTTCCGACGAATACAATCAGAGATATATTAAAAAATGTCCTGGCTTTTCCAAGCTTTATAATGGCAGTGAATGGGGGTTGACATTTTGAAGCTCAAAAAGTGCATCCATCCATTATAAAAAGTACTACACATGGCCCCAGGGGGTTAATAAAGGCCTTCTGAAGTGAAGCAAATAATTTGTGTAAGAAAAATATCCATATTTAAAACTTTATAAACCGTAATCTCTAGCTTCAGCTAACTGTCGTACACATGTTCACTACAGAGTGGTGTTCAAGCGTATGATTTAGGCATAGAGTGAGCTCCAGTGAGAAGTCACGAATGCGGAAGCGCAGAGGAGAGAGCAAAACACCGGTCAAGAATTAGAAGTGCAAACAGGGGTTTGTAAAGAAAAATGTTGGAGGAATTTGATTTAAGAGGAGACTGGTTTTCTTTTGCTGTAAACAAAACTTGGTTGTCTCGTGACTAGCATATTCTCACCAGAGCTTACTCTATGCCTACGTCTTACGATATCCGCTGGAATGCCACTCTCTCGTGAATGTGCATACAACAATTAGCAGAAGCTAGAGATTAGCAATTCAACTTTATTTGATAGTATTTTGTGTTAAGAGTAAACTTGCATGTGAATCTTTATACAGATATGTGTCACCATGTGTTAACTGTGTTATACTCAGATGTGTTATCTATGTTGCTTATTGTTACTTATTGTTAATCATTTATTTTGGTCGATCTGAAAGCGAAAAGTGAAAGTGATGGGCCATGTGGCCAAGTATGGTGTCCCATACTCGGAATTTGTGCTCTGCATTTTACCCATCCAAGTGCACACACACAGCAGTGAGTAGTGAACACACACACACAGAGACACACTGTGAACACACACCCGAAGCAGTGGGCAGCCATTTTTGCTGCTGCGCCTTGCTTAAGGGTCGCAAATAAAGGGTATCAAGTTTGAAATGTGGGAGATTTCAGATGTTACAATAGTTTTATTTCATTTACATCTATGCAAACTTATAAATTTTTCAGTGAGTATTATGTATTAATAATGTAACATATAACATATATTTCACTCCTTTTTCAGTGTTCTTAAATTCATATATTTGTTGTATCAAATTCTCCTTTCAGTTTTACCCTACTTCCAGTCATCCATTAAATGAAGTGAACTGGGTATCCGCTTCAGCGTGGTGATTGGTAGAGGAGTTGTCTGTCTGTCAACATATGCAAGGTGCTTTGTGGACATATGGAACAAGATAAGTGGTCACACTTTATTTTAAGGACAATTCTCATTATTAACTAACTATTAAGTTTCCTCAATAAACTCCAAATTTGCTGCTTGTTAATAGTTCGTTAGGTAGTTATTAAGTTTAGGTATGGGGTAGGATTAAGGGATCTACAATATGGTCATGCAGAATAAGGCATTAATATGTGCTTTATAAGTGCTAATTAACAGTCAATATGCTGTTTATTAGTTAATAGCAACTAGTTAATAGTGAGAATTGGTCCATAAACTAAAGTGTTACCAACATATTTTCTAAATACCTCAGCAAAATCAGATGTTTTCACTTCACAGCAGCATCAGAGATCTTGTCCAAGTTACTGCTAAGATGACCAAAAAAAACTACTTTTTTTGCAACTTTTTTGCTGTAAAAGTCTGCCCCCACCCTTACTCTGTGCCAACCTACCAGATTTTCAAAGACTCTATAGAATCACACTTCTTACAAGCAAGTGAGAGGTAGATTAAAAAACTCAGAAAGACAAAACTTCTACAACTGCAGGGCACTGTAACCCTGATGACCCCGATGAGTTCATATCCTACGTTTGAGCACAGTTCTTTTTAAAGCTGCACATTACGACACAGAGCCGAGGAGAGGCAAGGCTATTAAAAGCACATAGAACGCTGCTCTCAGAGGGGCATTGAATGGGCACTGAAATCTTTTCAATCTGTCACTTCACCTCCATTGAGAATTCAGAAGGTATTTTCCTATCTCTACCTTGTTACTCATGGTAAATCACAGACCTTGTTGTTGAAGGGCATGGCCTGAATTTGAAAGTGATGCCAACATCATTAATATCACTATGATTTTATTTTAATATTAGGATTCCCAACGAGTATGTAGTCATATACAGTAAGTCACCACTAGAATGTTATTTTTTGGAAATCTGAATCAAGACTAAAGTCTTATACTTCCTGTTTTCTTCAACACCAAAATGTCAGAAAAAAAAATAAAAAAGAATCACTGAGTTGGAAAAAGGATCACCCCCTTGTGTCAGTATTTTGTTGAACCACCTTTTGTTTTAATTACAGCCTTTAGTTTGTTGGGATTTGTCTCTACTAACTTTGCACATCTAGACTTTGCAATATTTGCCCACTCATCTTTGCAGAACTGCTCAAGTTCAGTTCAATTTGATGGTGAGTGTTTGTAGACTGCAGTCTTCAAGTCATTTCACAGATTTGAATGGGGTTTAAGTCTTGGCTCTGACGAGGCCATGCAAGGACATTCAGCTTTTTCTCCTTCAACCACTGTTTGCTCTGTTTTGCTTTGTGCTTTGGTCATTGTCATGTTGGAACGTAAACTTTCTTCCCATTGTCAACTTTCTGGCAGAGGGCAGCAGATTTTCCTTATGAATTTGACCGTATTTTGCCCCATCCATGTTTCCTTCTATCCTGACAAGTGCTCCAATCCCTGCTGCAGAGAAACACCCCAGAACAGGAGATTAGCACCTCCCTGATTTACGGGAGGAATGCTGGAGGGTGAGCTGGACTGGATTTCCACCAGACATAATAATTCCATTTTAGTCTCATCTGCCTCAGAATCTTCAAGGTGTGTTTTGGCAAAGCTCAGTCCGACTGCATGTGACCTTTCTTGAGGAGTGGCGTTTTTCTTCAACCCTCCCATACAAGCCACATTTGTGGAGAATTGGTAATATTGTTGTCACATGCACACAATGAGCACTCTTTGTCATAAACTCCTGCAGCTGCTTCAGAGTTGCTGTAAGGCTCTTGGTCGCCTTTCTGACCAGTTTCCTCCTGGCTCTTTCATCTAGTTTGGAGCGAGGTCCTGATCCAAGGAGGGTCTGTGTTGTACCAAATACCTTCCACTTCTTACTAATAGACTTTATTGTGCTTCTAGGCATTGATAAAGCCTTTGACATTTTTTTGTTTCCATCTCCTGACTTGTGCCTGTCCACAACTTTATTGATCTTTTGACAGTGCTTTGCTACCCATAGTTGATTGTTTGTTTCAGTTGCGCTACCAAGAACTGAAATGCTCCAGGAAAGTTATTTTCATGCTGAACTAATCAAAATGACCACAGCTGATCACAGTTGAAAGTCAAATGGTTTTGTGTGCCATTGAGAAGGTGATTACAGTGTCGAATGCAGCAGATAGATCTTGCAGAATGAGAACTAAGATTTGGACTCAGCTCTTGCATTTTGTAACGCTTCAGTGAAGGTGTGATCCTTTTTTCCAACTCAGTGATTCTGTTTTTTATTTATTTTTTCTGACATGTTGGTGTTATATCTTTCACTTGGATGTTATAAGTTGCACAGCAGAGTAAATACAGCTGGATAAAACAAAAACTGTGTCCATCTTCATTTCAGGCTGCAAAGCAACAAAATGTTATTATTTTCAATTACCCACTGTATTTTCCAGTTTTGCATTTTCTTGCAACGTTTCTCCAGGGAACACAAAAGTGTAAGAGATAATCTCAGTAATTTCAACTGGGTTATCTAAGGATATTGCCACTTTTATTAGTGCCTAGACTGAAAATGATTTGTCATTCACCGGCTAAAAACAGTGCCATGGATGGGTAGAAGTAAGTTGTTGTACTCTTGTTCTGGTGTTAAAACATTCATATGTTTCCTCTGTTAAATTAAAGTTAAATTATCCATGTGTTTTTAAACCTTCAGACCAAACACATGCTGTCTCTCACTGCTGCTTCTCAGGAAAATTCTTCAACAGTCTGCATCATGACCCTGATTCACCCATATGGGTAAGGCTTTATGCCAGAGACACTCTTCCACCTGTTTAGAGCCAGGGCTGTCAGATCCTTTTACCTTGTCCCTTGTTGAGCAGAGTGAGCTAGGGCTAAGTCAGAGAGAAAGGGCTAAAAATAGAAGCCTCAATGAGCTTTTCAGAGAAGAAAGGAAAAGGCTAGAAAGAAAGAAGCTGGGCAAAAGACTGCAGAGGACAGGGCTAACAGACTGCTCAACTCACTAAAGATTCTTTTTTTATATATTTGTATTTTTAACAACAACAACAATAATAATAATAATAATAATAATAATAATAATAATAATACAACTAAAAATGAAACTTTATAAAAGCAAGTTTGTTAAAAAGGAAAGTGAAGGTTTTGGATTCTAAGCGTTCTCCTCTAGTGTGCAGGGCTTCAGCAGGCTATTTCAACAATGTTCAACATTTTCAAATACCATTATGGTATTTATGCATAGAATAAAATCAAAAGTAAATGTGAGTGCACCAGATGGCAGTGAAGAGCTACTGGTAACCTTGCAACAACGTTGCATTACATATGTCATACCTGTGAAGTCATTGCCTCATAGGGCAGCAAGACAACAAAGCAGCTGCCTAAGCTTTTGGACGCATCTATTGACTATTGTTTGGAGGGAGGAGGTTGTTGATCCTTGATGGAAAGTAATTGTCCCTGCCCATCTGCTACACATACAAAGTCTCTACGTCAAGTTTTGTCCCAAAAGAGTGAAATTAGAGAGTTAAAAACTTTATATAATGCCATCAGAACAAAATTTCTCTAGTTCCTAATACATACACAAAGTAAATTTCACAGTGCGGCTTGCTTTCTATCCAAAGTTGTTGGTTAAGAACAACTGACACAGAATAGCATACGCTGCTTGCGTTCAGCGGATATTCTCCAAAATGGCGCTACAGTGATGCGAAGAGACACAGAGGAGACGAATTGTTGAATAAAGTCGTTATTTTTGTTTTCTTTGCGTACAAAACGTATTCTTATCGCTTCATAACGTTACAGTTGAACCGCTGATGGCAGATGGACTATTCTGACGATGCTTTTCATACTTTCCTGGACCTTGACAGTGTCATTTACTTGGCAGTCAATCGGACAGTCACAAGCCTCCTGGGTTTCATCCAAAATATCTTAAATTGTGTTCCGAAGATGAATGAAGCTTTTACGGGTTTGGAACGACATGGGGGTAAGTGATTAATGACAAAATTTTCATTTTGGGGTGGAGTATCCCTTTAATTGAGTACAAATGTATAATCTGTTAAACATTTTCAAAACATTTGAACTAACTTATGGCGATTAACTTTGGTTAGGAAACTGAACATGGGCAGGCTGTAGGTATGTAACCCAATCAGATTCTCATACCCTCATGACAAAACTTTGAAGACTGGTACTCACCCCCACAACTGGCTCAGTAATGCAGTATTGCACAGTGTTTATCAATGTTTTCTAGTTGTGCTGTAGCTGCAGAATGTCTCTCATGTCTCAAGTCTGGTGTATTGGCCCATGTTAGGCAGCAGCACCTCCTCCACCGTAGGGATGGGCGATATGGGCTTAAAAATGTATCACGATAATTTCTGATATTTATTGCGATAACGATATCAATGACGATAATTAGGGAATCCTGTTTCTTTAGAGAAAAGTATTATCTTTCCTATTTTTACCCAAAATAGGGTGTTGTGAGCATTACGGAGTACACACGTAATGTAATGACTGTTTAATTCATACTGGAAGCCGGAGGGCGCCCTTGCACAGAAACGCCACATATGCATAGTAGAAGTAATGCTCCAGGGATCGCTGTAGCTGAATAAAACGCAGATAGAGAAATTTTAACTGAGGAAACCTGAAGACAATAAACATGCGATTGCACGAAATATATGGTATCTTTGTTCTTCAAGCAATCTTGGGTATTTTTTATAAGGATAGAGTATATTTATAATGCAATGCTAATCGACATAACCTTCATCACTGTATATAATGCTATAAAATAGCATGATTTCTGCCTTATTCTGTGATACGAAACCTCGTCTGATCACAAAAATAAGTTATTTCAAACACTCGACTGTTATGAAGTTAATATGGAGAAAAAGCATGTCAATAAATTAAAATATCTTTGTTGGACAACAGGTTTGTAAATGACTCATACAGATGTAAAACTGTCGCACACGTGCTGTTGTAGTACATTTACTCAAGGCTCAGACCGATTTTTGTCGCACTGTACAGCCCTATCCAAACCTGTTCCAGATTGTAGAAGGAGCTGCTCAATTTCACGTCCGCCTTCCTTCACGTCACTCCACACAGTCGCACACAGAAATATGTCAACAACTAGACTTTATCGTTATTATCACGGGAAGACAAATTCTTATCGTGTGGAGAATTTTTACCGGTATATCGCAAACGATAAGATATCGCCCATCCCTACTCCACTGTCATTATCTTCTCTTTAAATCCCCTTTAAATCTACTCTGAGACTTGTCCTAGCTTAAATATATTATTTGACCAAACCACTTCCTCACTCAAAGTCACTATTGCTTCAGAAAACATGCAACAAACAAGTCATATTGACCTCCTTTATGGTGCTTCAACCACAGGTAACCCCATTGATAGATTTGTGCTTTGTAAAAGAGGATTTGTTGAGAATTTAAAAAAAAAATCTTAAATTTAAATTATGTTGGCTATTGTTTTAATTTTTGTCATAAGTAAAACGTATGTCCTAAGTAAAAAGTAAAAGTATTTTGTCAAAAATAAATGCAAAATGCTTCATTTAGCCAATAAATTCATCAAAGCAACTACTTTTTCATTATTAAATAAACTTAGCAGAACAAATTAATTCTACCAATTTGGTAACAATGTATGCAGTTTTAAATGACAAAGTAAACTATGCTACTGTATCTTTGTTTCTGAAGAAGCTATCATCTTACAAAGCAAAGATATCTGGGATATTATTTTAAAATGTTGTACTTAGACCTCAACACCTGAAACACAAATCTGAAGAATGGTGACAATCAACAAATGTAAAAAGATGAGCTCTTAACATCACCACACAACAAATAACTAACAATAATGACAAAACATTCTAGAGTCAGTTTCAGATCATAAGCCACACACAACAGAATAAAAGTTTGCAGGGAAATTTGACACTCACCGTTAAGCATTGCATATTCTCAGGGTTTGCAGAGTTAGTGACAGCTGCATGGTTTGATGTAGCAGCTTCTGAGGAGATAAAAACAAATGAGTCCTGGGCTTTGTCTCTTTCACACACACACAAACTGCTACAGAAAACTTTAAAATCTGTGTAGGTGGAAGTTTCTTGCTTGAAGGTTTTTAAATCCCTTTTCCTTGTTCTCTCTCTCTCTCTCTCTCTCTCTCTCTCTCTTCTTCCCCTAAATAAAAAAAAAGTAAAAAATGTTCTCTCAACTCTATCATCTGTCATCAGTAGACTATGGATAGAGCCGCTGCTTGCCCCAATCAACAATGTCCTTTTAAGCTATACCTATGATGAAAATTACAGGCCTCTCTCATCTTTTTAAGTGGGAGAACTTGCACAATTGGTGGCTGACTAAATACTTATATATATATATATATATATATATATATATATATAGCTCTAGCCTCTAAAATATTAGTTACACTCGCGGAGAGCTGCAAAGACTCCCGTCAATGGGCCAAACATGAAATTTCCACAGCTCTGGCCGGGGAAGCCAAATCATGCCTTTCACTTGCGAGAGAAGGTCCTCCCTCAGTGCTATTGGCCAAGGGGCTGCCCATAGCAGCTGAATCACCTCGGTGAACCACATCTGATTCCTCCAGACTGGGGCCACCATGAGGACTGAGCATCTGACATACAGGCAAGCACTGGGCCAATCATGGGCCAGGGCATCTCGCTGTCTCGAAAAGTAGATTGGGCATTGAAAGTTGTCTTCTGCGTCAAAGAGGTCCATCTCTGCCCTCCCGAAGACAGACCAAATTATTTGAAGCTTTTGGGGATGTAGTCTCCATTTTCCTGGAACTACATTGTCCCTGGACAGCATGTCTGCCCCTGGTTCAGTCTGCCCAGCACATGAACTGCTCTCAATGAGAGGAGTTTGCCCTGTGCCGATAAAAGGAGGCGTCAAGTCAACCTGTGAAAGGAGCATGACCTGAGACTTCCTGGGTGATTGATAAAGGCTACCACCATCATGTTGTTCAAACAGACCAGGACGTAGTGCCTCCTTAAGGCAGGCAGGAAGGTTTTTAGGGCCAGAAAACCGCCATTATCTTGAGGCAGTTGATGTGTAGGCGCTGCTCCAGGTTCGACCAGGAGCCATAAACCTGTCTGCCCTCATGCAGAGGTTCCCTACCCGAGTTGGAGGCATCTGTCGTGACCACGTTCCTTCTGGAGAGCAGTCCGAATGGGATGCCGGATTGAAACAGGTGAGAGGTTTTCCAAGAGGCCATGGCTCTGATACCTGGAAGACAAGAAGCTCTTGGCTAAATTGATTCTCAAACCAAGGTACTCCAGGTGGCTGAGCAGCAGTGACCTTTTAGCAATGAGTTCCTGTTCTGACCTGCCTAAAACCAGCCAGTCGTCGAGGTTCGAGTTCAGAATGCGAATTCCCATCTATCTCAGAGAAGAAAGAGCCACGTCTATGCACTTCATGAAAGTGTGTGGGACCAGGGACAGTCAGAATGGCCGGACTGTGTACTGATAGGCCACTCCCTTGAATGTGAATCTCAGGAAATACTTGCGCGAGAATCATTTTCAAAGTTAACATCTGGAATGGCTGTCTCATAAGCGAGCGGTTCAGATGCCTGAGATCGAGAATGGGTCTGAGCACGCCAACTTTCTTGGGAATGAGAAAATAACATCTTTAAAAACCTGACTCGCTGTTCACTAGAGGAACCATTGCTATGGCTCCTTTTGCGAGCAGTGTTTGTACTTCAGATCGTTGTCCCACACTGAAGTCTGATTAATACCTCTAAAGCAAGGTGGCCTGCGAGCAAACTGAAGCAAGTAACCTCATTCGATGGTTTTTAGAACCCAACTTGACACATCCGTGATAGCTTTCCAAGTCTGAAGCCAGATGGCAAGTGATTCTATTTTTTGTATTGGTAGTTTGCCGCACGGGGCAGAGAACTGACATTTCATTGTAATGAGGAGAGGAGAAATGCTCTTTTGAGTATGTGGGTCTGCTATCACAGCGGTAGTTTGCTTGGGCGTGCACTGAAATAGAAGGATTGGCCCAGCTTGAATGGAGCTTCCATCGCTCTGTGTTAAATGGAGGAATGGAGAGTGAGCGCAAGCTTTCTTCAAGGGAATTCCAGCCTAGGTGAGAACTGACTATCCCCACTTCTTCTCTGCATTCAGATCAGGATGGCTTCTGAGGCACAAGGTCCAACATCACTCTGGGGCGGGGACCTTGGAGCTTCGGAAATGGGTACAGGCTCAGAATTGGCACAATGCCTGCGATGACTTCTGTGCTGCTGTAAACAGCTCTGCAGACCCAACCACGCAGGGCCAAACAGACCCTTAGGAGAGACTGGCAAGTCTAGAAGGGCAACCTTACCAGCGTCCCTGATCTCTGTGAAATTCAGCCAAAGGTGGTGCCACCAAATTGGCCATGGCCTTGCCGATTGCCTGTGAAGTGCACTGTGCTGTGTTAGTAGCACACAGAGCCAGGTCAGTCGTTGTGTGCAGCACTCTCAAGGTATCAGAACTCTGGCCGGACTCATCCATGGTGTGTAGAAGTTTGGCCTTGAACACTTGAAACACCGCCAACGTGTGAAGCCCTGAGCCAGCATGGCCAGCTGCTGAATAAGCCCTGTTTGCTAAGGCTGAGGGAGTTCTGCAGGGCTTAGATGGATGCACTGCATAGGCTTTCAACCCCAGGGCCGATGGATGGCAGTGATGTGCAGTGACCACTTCTTGAAAATGAATGGTATTGTTATCTTGGGCACTTCAAACTACATGAATAATTCTTGATATCATATTATCCGAATGGTTTAGATTTTTAGAATGCACATTTTCTTATTTACCATGAACCAGTTACAACACTGCATATTTGCTGAGTAAAAGTTCAGACAGACACCAGCAGATGAGCAGAATAAAAATGCAAGTTCACTCTCTGACGGAAGGTGGCGCTTTAGGAACAGAAGAAATTCAACGTTACCATGGTTACCCCTGTACACAAAGCAATGCAACACAAGTGCAGCTTCTGACACTTGCTTGTTTGTCACAGAGGTCAAAAGAAGTCAAACAGTATTTACATTCAGATGTCATATCTTTATTCAAACATATGTTTACACTTATACATTTTTAATAAAACATTCCAGCCCAGAAAATAGTATTCTGTATTATTATTGATACTTATATTAATACTACTACTACTAAAAATAATAATAGTAAATTAATCTCTTTAATTTTCATAACCCAGGTGTTCTTGCTTTATTAAAGCATTAATCTCACTGAATATTCGTACATTTTTCTGAAAGCAATGGTTAAACTTTTAAATAGTTAAAAAAAGGTTAAAAATGTTAAAAGTGCTTAAATAAATATATCTTCAAATGTATGTATTGAAAGATAAATACTGAGTAGATTCTGATTAAGGCAGTTTGGTAATTTTTTACAACAGGGTTATTATAGCTAACTAAAATGAATAACAAATATTTTTAGTACATGAAATAAAATAAATGTTAACTGAAATAAAATACTTAAACTCTTTTATTTAGCTAGTTGACAAGTCAAACATTTCCCGTTTTCATTTAGTTTATCTTGATGTTCTACAACCTAAAACTGAAATAAAATTTAATAACTATATAGACATTTAAAAACAACAAAACTAATGAAAACAACAAAAACAAACAATAAAAGTACCAAAAAATTTAACTAAAATGAAAATGACAGCAGAAATATAATAATAATTCCAAATATTAAAAAAACTATAATAGTTCCTGAATTAAACTAAAATAACATTGCTTTACAATAAGGTATCAGTGTACAATGGGGGATGGGGTGTGGTTATGGTGGGGTCCTCTTTTGAAAATCTGCTTAGGACCTCTAAAATGCTAGGGCCTATTGGTCAGTCTTTGCAGTCTGTGAACCATAAGCAACAAAACCATAAGCTCTAGTGTGCATTTGTTACTCTCTTTTTTTAAGGTTTATGCTCTCCCCACACTGAAATTCGTGTGCATGCAATCCATGAGGAAGAGCCGAAAATTAAGTGTTGCACCACGATCTCTTAAAGGACCCACAAACAATTTATTAGCGTTATGTTTTGTTAATATTTTCCCACTTGGTCTATCAAGGTCAGATGTAAGTAAAAACATAAACACACTAGAGGGTTGTAATTATAATTGAAAGCAACACTTTTAATAGTGCAAAGCTGCTTGCTTTAAAGCAATCTATTATATAAATATACATATGATTTGACTGGAGTGCCGAACTGCAGAGCTGGTGTAAACATATTTGCATCACTTTGATCAGATGCTTTATAAACTGCTGTTTCCTCGGTGCTCTCATTTTTGTTGTGTGTTTATTTTTTAACTGAGAGGAAATCCTGTTAAAAGTTTACATATTTACACTTTCATCTAAATGGTGAGCATAGCAGTGCAGGTGGCATCTGGATGTTCGGTAAGAGCATAGGCGCCGATTTATGTTTCTGCCGGTGGATGCCAAACCTCCGTAACCTCTGTAAACACGGTGTAACATTGGTTTTGCTTTGTTTCACAGAACTACTCGTTGCCTGGGTTGCGTACGTATGTGTGGGGCTGAGCTATCAAAATAGGGGCGAGACCCTTTTGGGGCAGGGGCGTGTTTGTTTTGGTGATTTGAAATATCATCATTGGCTACCAGAAATCACTTACCCCACCATTAAATGCCTCTGATTGGCAACTGCGCTCAAGAAATTAAAAAATATGTCTGTGACTGGCTACATTGCTCAACGCTGCAGAAAACATGATGTAAATAGAAAGCTTTTGACGATCTCCGGAGCTCTCCATCGCACCTATTATTAAGAGGGCTCTCCATTAGGATGCTGGATGTTGGTGTACCACTGTTGGCATAGGGAGAGGACGGGCCAGCCCAAGGTATACAGTATATATATATATATAAAATGCCTCTGATTGGCAACTGCGCTCAAGAAATTAAAAAATATGTCTGTGACTGGCTACATTGCTCAACGCTGCAGAAAACATGATGTAAATAGAAAGCTTTTGACGATCTCCGGAGCTCTCCATCGCACCTATTATTAAGAGGGCTCTCCATTAGGATGCTGGATGTTGGTGTACCCATAGGGACATAGGGAGAGGACGGGCCAGCCCAAGGTATACAGTATATATATATATATATATATATATATGTATGTATGTATGTATGTATGTATGTATGACATGGGTTTAGTGTTTGCTTCGTCTCTCCTCTTTCCACACCACAGTTATTGATGCCTACTTTGATGACTTTGAGAACCGGGTAGTTGGGTGGTGTAGTGTCATTCTCTCGGTCATTTGTAAGTACTGAGGTCCTTCACTTCCTTAAACTGGTATAGTCAGTATTGATTGTGGTGGTCGGGTTATCATATTTATAACAACTTCCGCAATGTTTTGAACAGTAAAAAGTTTTGCAAAGTCTGGGCAGTGGCATACCTGATTCCCCAAAGGTGTGATGAGCTGGGAACAATTTATCTGAAATCCCCTCAAGAGATGAGTCCAAAGCCCTATCCAGACAGGATTCGATTTACATGGGGAGGTGGAATAATGTAATAGTTACCAGAGCTTTGCTGTCATTTTAATCCCATCCAAATCAACCATCTCAGTAATTATCGCACACTAATTCTGCACTGCTTTCACATGCCAGTAAATATTACTGTGTCTTTTGCTTCCTACAAAACAGCCTGTAACAATAATCTAATGTAATAGTAGCTTTGTCTGAATTTCCATGTTAGTAAAAGGCCAGTGAATCTACGAAGATGTCCAGCATGTAAGCCCTTGTTTCTCCAAGCATCTGAAGGTTGAGGTTGGTCAATGATTAAACACCAGAAAACAAAAAGACCAGTGCTGCATCCCAATTTGCCTACTTATACTATGCCATAACTTTATGGACGTTCCACAGACTGCTCATTCAGCTCATTATGCTCGAGGCATTTGTACTTCGCATAATTGACAGTGGAGTTAAGTACCATGTTAGCATTTAATTTGAAGATACAAAATCTGCGACATGCACAGCCAGTGCAGATGTAGAGTCTGAGCTGCAAGAGATCACATCATTTACAATGCATTATTGTCGGCTACTAATATTTTGCACAAGATTCTGCCATGCAACACCTATCCCATACCACTGACCTTAACAACCTGTGAACCCAAAGACAAACAATTGAGTCTGATTTCTGCATGTAACGACGGATAGGCTGAATGAAAAGGCAGAATCATATAGAAAAGAAGAAACACTCTGGTATAAAAAACAGCACTGTGCAAAATTCAGTTTCTGATACTTGTCACAAAGAGTGATTAGGTGAGTGTTTTCAAAAAGCTGTTCAATACTTTTCATTCAATCCTATCCAGACTTTTCCCAAGTTTTTTTATGGTGGGAAATGTTGATTGGTTCTCACAATGTCAAACTTCAGGTTTTATTATCCTGAAGGCTATGTAGGCAAAACCACATACACTGCCTGTACGTAACCATTATGCAATCTACCCACACTAAAAAATGCATTAAAGCGCAACATGGCCCACTTTTGGTATGAAGAGTATCAACAATTTAAAAAATACTTAGGTAACTTGAAAATATGACAGAGCGACAAATCAGAGCAAAAGGGAAAATTAGTGACCCATAGAGAGACAGATGATTATTAATGCATTAATGATTCAGTTGTTCATGTTAATCTATTCAGGCAGTTAGAAGTCACTGACATACTGACATCAAGAGTTGATGAGTCCTGTTATCTCAACCCCAGCCCCACAGAAAATGTAGAAACAGACGCTGAATAAAATGCAATCATGTTTGTGCGTGTATAACAATTTACAAATGACAGTACATGCAAAACGGATTCATCCAAAGATTACAAACAAAGACAAAGACAGCAATCTTCCCCTTCACCAAAACATCTATGAGACTCATAAGGAATAGAAAGGCTGTGCTCAATTAATGACTAATGTAACACACTCATTAGACACATAAACGACAGAAGGAGAGATCACTCACCTAATCACTGCTGACACATGCACACTGATGTACAGACAGATGTTGTGAGAGTGAAAGTTATTATCTCAAACTCAGTTTCAACATAAGTGTGAGCCAAAATGTTGTCGGACTCTGGGAGCAAGGCGTTGCTGTATCTATACTCTGGGCAAATGCCACAGCGTGTGTATGATTCTCAGTGATGTGTGTGGCTTGTCCAGCCCCCTCCCTCCCTCCATCCATCCATCCATCCTCTCTCACTCCCCATATAACCAATTTTAATCCTCCACTCACCCAGCAGACTCTTTGAGCCTGTGTTTAGTCCTGCCTACATCCTCTTCCAGTGGGTTTTAAGCACATCATCACATATCTCTATCTTCCATGGTTATAGTAATTACAATAGCTGGGTAAACTGGTAAATATAACCTTAACCATGTAGTTACCTTATATTACCCTTATATTATATTACAAAATCAGTTTAGGTTTGCATTAACTGAGACTATTTAAATGTATTTAATAAAGATATTTTTTGAATGCATTCAGTATTCCTAGCTTGATGTTTAATGTGTGATCAGAAAAGTGGGATCTTTTCACAAGGACTATAGTGACTGAGCAGAGTTTTCATGTGTTATAATGAGTGACAATCTGTAATGTTCTCTCTTGTACAGTCACACAGATACATGCTCCAATCTACAGCTGCAGCAGCTCGCTATCCATTCTTGTGAAGTCGAAAAACAAAATGCTAACAAATGTACTGCTGCGACTGAAATACGTCTATATATCTGCATTTTGTTTTTATTAAAATAAGTTATATGTGGGCGAAAGAACTGGGAAATATGCAAAGCAAAAAGCTAAGTTTCCACTAGACCAACACAAAATAATTCTAAATTCTAAAATTAAAAAGAAAATTTGATTTACTGTATGTGACTTATCCACTGAGACTGATGGTGGAAGATGGATGGTGTTTTCATTTTAAACACTTCTATGGGTTAGGAAGAATGAATCACGAATCATTAGTGTATGACAATTTAATGACAACTCATCTTGCATCCAAAAATAGGCATTCAACATGGTCTTAAACTAGAATTTAAATGACTTCTGGACATTCATAATTCTAATTCACTAACCCCAAAATGTATTTATAGCTCTGAAATTTGCTACAACAATAAACCTCGTGATCTGAGCTCTTTTGTGCCGCATAGATTTGATCTCATGGACAGGGACAATAATCGTCTGTAAAAGCATCTTAACAGAGCGGACAGATATCTGCATGCGGTGGGGGAGGGACTGAGAGAGAGAGAGAGAGAGATAGGATGTGGATTGACAGATGTGAGGCCGAGACAACGGAAACGGAAGAGACAGAAGAGAGGAAGAGGCAGGAGGTCGAATGGGTAACTGTTGGAGTCTCTCTGTGATACCTCACATAATCTGCTAATTAGTAAATTATGGCAATTAAATATTCATTCAGTCAGATGCAAGCTTCAACATAATCCGCTGAACCCATTAATTCACAGAATAATATAACATTGAACACTTATCATGAACATTTATATAACAGACCTGTCAATTAGCTCCAGTGTTTACTTATCTGGTTATTTCTTTTAGGTTACATTCAGATTACAATTACTTACCAGCCCTGGTCGTACTGTATAAATTTAACCATTATATTTCTATCATGTCAGTCTCATGCTAACATGTGTAATGTTTAAGTTTTATGGTTATATTTTCAAAACAGCATGATAAATACAGTATAAATCTGAAACATTGATTGTATTTATTCCTGTCTATTTATTTAGTAAATGAAGAACAAGTCAACTTTATTGTGTGTAGTACTCAACAGACTAACACAAATCTACACATTGAACTGCTTTCCTGTCTTTTTTACATGCATTTTATATGCATAATTTTCTGGCTTTGAATGGGGAGCTAAACAAGCTGAATAAAGAATTTTTTAGTAAATTTCAGCATCTTCGTTTGCTTGTCAAGAATGCAAATTATTCATCTTAGCATTTAACAGACGTGCAGGCTTTAACGGAACAGCACACACCAACCAAAAATAGGAAATTTGTTCAGAAAGAGCAAGCTGTTTGACTATATATTTAAATTATGAATTTGTGCCCTGATATAATTTCAGCAAGAGACTCAAACAAAATAACATTAGCTGATGTTAAAGTGCCCTTTCTGTCATATTTAAGTTAGGTCAAAAGATTTCACCCCTGCCCCGAAGTCTGTGCATGCCACTGACTGCAGTTTATAACACTGTAATAATAACAATGTAATGTAATGGCGGAGCAGAGGGAACAGGAAACCCCCCTGGTGAACCACACCGATCAGGAGACCATGGCGGAGACTGTAACAACGAGAGAGCAGAGACAGACAACACAGACAGAACATTGGGGTTGATTGACAAGACTGAGCGTTCAGGGTCAGCCTCCCTGGCTGGGTCGGGACAAGACAAAAGTTCACCAACGGCCTCCATATCCGTGACAGGACAGGATGAGGATTCCACTGTCGCCACCATTTTGTGAGCGTGCTCTGGTACAGCCGCCATTTCAGTCACAGACACTGTGTCGTGTTCTTCCTCCGCAACACCCACAGTAAATACAGATCCGACAGTCAACAAAGCATAGTCCATGAACTGAGCGAGTGATGAACGTGGACCCTCGCACCTAAGCTTAGCCCTCAGGGGTTGATTTATGCCATCGCAATATATAGTGAATGAGGTAATTAGAAACAGCTGTGTGCAATGAGTGCAATCAGGGCAGTGTGCAAATTGTGCAAAGAATGATGGGAAATGTAGTCCGGGGTGCTATGCAACAGTTTGTGTAGTGCGAGAGTCAATGTAATGGAAAGGGTGACATCTGGTGGTGAATAAACGGAAGTCCATGAACCGAAATCGTGACAATTTTAATCCCAACCCTGTTTTTGGAGTACACATTTTGGTTATCTTGTTTATTGTAGTTATATGTAATTGTACAATGATATCATATTTTGTAGATGCAACTTAGATAATTTAATTGTAAAACACAAAAAAATTATAATTTTTTTAAAATTAATAAAATAATTTTTTTGCCTTTTTTTTTACATGATCCCAATTGACCTATCGGTAATCCCGCCCCCCTTAGTTACTGTTGCTACAACAAAACAAACAGAGTTGCTGACTGTCTTACAATGACAGCTGATTGTAATGTTTTCACACCGTAGGACCACCTCTCGTCGAGGAGCATCCAAATGGGACTTAAATATGCCATGGAGAGATATATAAAAGATTTTAAAATAAATATGGTGGGTAACAAGATTAATTTGGAAGCAAGGGTTTATAGATCACAATGCAAGCGGGAGAAGCCTCATGTTACGGTCGTCACGACCATTGTCATCAACACTGTTCGTGTACCGCTGGGTAAGATTAAATTAATTTAACCAGTTTAATATGGAGAGAGAGAAATATAAAAGATTTTAAAATAAATATGGTGGGTAACAAGATTAATTTGGAAGCAAGGGTTTATGGATCACAATGCAAGCGGGAGAAGCCTCATGTTACGGTCGTCACGACCATTGTCATCAACACTGTTCGTGTACCGCTGGGTAAGATTAAATTAATTTAACCAGTTTAATATGGAGAGGCACTAAAATGTAGAACTTTGTTTATGTACACTGTACCTGACATGAGAACAGTTAGCTATTTAGGTTTGTACGTTAGTATGGACTCACTATCTTTAATTGTAACTTAATGAGAGTATGACAACCAGAAAATGGACGTTTTCGTCTTCATTGGGATTGGGGTACAATATTTAGGGAACCAGGTTACTGTGCCCACATGATTGGATTAATACAGTACACCATGTGAACCTGCTGCATACCACAGATGAACAATCATGCACTTGTCTGCCACAGAAGTAGCACCATCCTCTCAGGATACCTGGCTTTAGTGTTACAAGTACCCCGGGCATGTCGTTTTACCATTTTTGTAACATAAACACCATCAAACCGATGAGAGCTTCGGATCTTCCAGTGTTCCACTCTATGGTACTGAAACCTAAAGATGTCTGAGTTCCGGTCCCATGCAGCTGATAAATTACTGCCATTGGCTCATCTGCATTCAAGGGGAGGGGCTTAACGATAGGTCAATTTGGAAACTTGAGACTTTAAGAAAGTTCTGAGCTTCCCACTCATAATTACGACATGGCGTGTGTGTTCAACACGTAAATATGACCTTCCTGGCACTACTTGAATGTGCCATGTTACTTTGCTTCTAAATGATATGTTCATCTCATTGGATTGTTTAAAAATGGGTCAAAGAGCCTCACTGATGTGTCTAGTGCAGGGATTCTCAATTCTGGCATTCAACGTCCACTGTCCAGTTTAACTCCAACCCTAATCAAACACTCCCGAACAAGCTAATCAAGTTCTTTAGGATTACAAGACAATTAGAGGCAGGTGAATTTGATAAGGGTTTGAGCTAAACTCTGCAGGACAGTGGGCCTGTTTTGAAGAAGCCTGGGTTCTAGGAAAGTGAATCCTGTGGCTTTATGGGTTGTGCTCAGTTTGTAAAGTAAATTTGATCTGCTTAAAGGATATCATCAAATTATTTCAGCATTTCCCTTTGAGGTTGGATTCTTATTGGGTTATGAGACTGGTCCTCACAATGCCCTGTCCACATTTCAGTGATCATCATGAATCATGTCATCTCAGGGTTAGATGGCTTGTTTACCTCAATGGTGTTGTTGTACCCACATATCACTGTATATTACATCTTTAGGGAATTTAAGGACTGTGTATCCATTTGTGACACCAGGCATAAGGTCAATTTGGCAAATACGACTTTGTCCAAGCCACAGTTGTTTACTTGGGTAAAATAGTGAGACAAGTTTGAACTGTGTGAGTTGTGTGGTGTGGGCCATTGATATTTTTCCACCTCTGATGAACAAGAAATAACTCATGCACTTGCTGGTTGTGGTCAGATCCCTTTATTGTCAATGTAACACTATTTTCAATCTTGATATTGATAGTGTAACAACTATTTATTTTCATTTGAATAACACATTTTATTTTCACATTTTCTTGTGGATGTCCTCATTTGGGACTGTCAGATTGGAAGTCAGCTTAATTTTTTGGCCCATTATAAAAATTGGAATTGATATCCCAAATAGAATCCGTACTGTAGCGAAAAGTTAAATATGTATTTTTAATTATGATCAACAATGAATTTGGATCAAGCAACTGATTGTTAGATCTCCTGCCAATACTCATCCAAGTGAATGTTTAGTGAGAATGTCTTTATTCTATGTAAGGGATAATGTACATCCAGCCAGTTGTTATCGCAGAATAACCCCCGACAGGGTGATCAGGATTGATCTTGTATCACCCTGAAGGGGATTATTCTGCGAACCGGCTGGATGTACATTATCCTGCTTATTACAGGGCTACTTGCCATATAAGTAAATAATTAGACACGAAATATTGATTTGAACGCAAAGCTTCCATGAACACAGCAGTTGCGAGCAAGTGGCAAGTTAAAACTAGACGGACATTTAAGGGATACGGTGCAGTCACAGCACTTATTACACAACATTTCACACATAAATAATTAAGGCGATAAAGTATATTGATTTAAGACAAAAATGTTTTAAAATCTTACCAGTTTGTTAGTTATCTTATAATCCATTAGTGTACAAAACAATCGTTGCGATACCAGTTCAATTCAATTGAAGTTTATTTGTATAGAGCTTTTCACGATACAAATCGTTGCAAAGCAACTTAACAGCAAATTAGCAAATTTCTACAATATTTAGTAGTAGCTTATCAGTGGTGATACCAGGATGACGTAATTAAATAATTGTACACATAATATTGAATTGAGTTTTAATATTTTATTAGCTAACAAAACGCAAAGCTTCCTCAAAGAAAAACTGCTTCTAGCAAGAGTATAGCGCCGACTTCAGTTACTCGGATGAGCCTGTGTTATTCGTTTTTACCGGTTGTTATCGAGGGATAACATACCTCGGAATGTCACGACTGACCAATCAGAACCAAGTATTCCACTGAGCCGTGTAATAAAGTAGGATATTACTCTAGATTATAATATACTAAAACTTTAAGAGCATATAGCGGTGATCGGCATCCAATTATGAGCAAAAAGTGTGATACAAACAAGACTTTAAATACACTAAACACCAACAATTCTAACAGACACACAGTTACAGTTTGGTATAGGGAGAGCAATTTGTTGCGGCTCCAGTTGATCTTTGTTGAAGTTATATTGCTGAAAGAGAACTGGTTTGATGCAAAAGGTCTTGAATGATTGAAAGCTTAGGAGTCCTACTGTGACATCTAGCTCAGGATCCTCATCTTAATGTCAGGACTTCTAATTCTTCCGACTGTGTTCTAAGACAATGATTGTGTGAGAATGTCTCACCCTCAGGAGATGAGTGAGCCAATGAAGAATTTGAACTTTTGGAGGGAAAGTTTACCATCTTTTGTCTTCTAGCAGGGTGATTTGGATGTAAAATTTGATTGGGTGATAAAAGAAAAATATTCAAGATTCTTAAAATACTAAAATATTACAGCAAGAAAAATATAGTGTAAATGAACATTCAGGAAATTAAAACTGCAACTCATAAATAGCAAACAAGTTATACAGTGATCTTGAATAACTATGGTAAGCAATTCTAAAACATTCATTAATTCAATATTTGGATTAATGCATAGGCAAAACAACATAAAAGAAAAATCATGACATGGGAAAAATAGAAACGTGAAAACATTTCACAAGTGGTTACATGTAGAATGTATAGGATTTAAAATGGTTTATTTGTCTGTTTCAAAGTAAATTATATGAGAGTGAGACTCTGTCTAAATTTCTTTGGGATGTTAAAACATTCTTATATAGCCAATGTGCCTTTGTTGCCATGGAAACCAGAGGTCTGTATCTGGGTGTTAAGGCTAGAATAAACTACACGACTTCAAAAATCTGATCAGATTTTTAAAAACTGGCCATCATACACCAAACGACTGAGGATTACACACTACTAGACTGCAAAATTCACTTTTGAAAAGTGTTTGGACATAAATGTGTGTTGGCAGTGTGTGTACACAACCACCCTATAATGATAAAAATCCACCCACTCCTTTTTTTTTAATCCCCATAAATAATAAGCAGTGTCTCCCAATGGCCTATTTTTAGCATTGGTGCTAATGTGACGTCACATTAGCCACAGGCCCCACCCACGAATGTTGACAGACACTGCCGTTTTAACATAGAACTGCCCTGAGCGAGTTCACAGTGAGTTGTTCACAGTCCGGCATTGCTGCACTAACGAGAATGTCTCCCAAGCGTTTTAGGTGTTCTGTAGCTGGATGTATTAAACTACATAGCTCTCTCCATTTACCCCCTGAACCACTGAAGACGAGGTGGATTAATTTTGTTTTCGAAGAAAATGCTCCCTCAACTCTACAGAAATTCGTTTACGTCTGCGCAAATCATTTTACACCGGACTGCTTTGTGAATGAGGGTCAGTATGAAGCAGGTTTTGCACAAAAGTTGCTCCTGAAGGATGGAGCCGTGCCAACTGTTTGTGATCCAGCTAACGTTACGTTAGGAGTAGGAAGTATCACGCATTTGTTTTCCAAATTGCCTTTCTGAAAGAGCTTCTTGGCACTCTGTAAGGCTAATGTTGCTAAAGCTACCATTGTCTGTCTGTTTTCACTGATGCTGCCTTCACATGCTACCAGAATGATTGTGAATAGGAATGTGGTAGTTAAAAATTGCATATGAAAGCAATGTGAAATCGACCGCTTGAAGTTCATGTTAGCATGCAATGGCACCATGAGACCAGCTATGTTGTTATTTTTATAGTGCCGTGCGCCCCGTGTGTGTAATTCATAAATAATCTGGCAGGGGGCAGAATTCGGCACGACACCGGTTCGAACATATATGGCTGAACACCGCTACTAGCAGTTTCTGACATTTTCAGTGTGTGAGAGAGTGTTTTGTTATTGCTGTCATGCCGGTGCGCGAGCTCTAGAAACTCCACCCTCTTCTGGAATGGGAGGCGGGAGCACCAGCTCATTTTCATTTAAAGGGACAAACACAGAAAACAGCGCGTTTTTGCTCATACCCTAAAAATGGCAATTTCAAAAAGCTATAAAAAATGATCTGTATGGTATTTTGAGCTAAAACTTCACATACACACTCTGGGGACATCAGAGACTTATTTTACATCTTGTAAAAAGGGGCATAATAGGTCACCTTAAAGTTGTTCCGATCACCACAAACTCACGCAGAAATGTGTGCCTTGTTGCTGGGAGATGTGTGACAAATGAAAACAACATGTGTTCTAAAATCGACTGAAAATATCAAACATGTCTGATATCCTCCGACTGGATGGAATCATAGTCTAAAGCTGAAAAATCGGAGTCTGTGGCCATCATACACTATGCGATTTTCTATGAAATCTTTCAACTTAAGTCTGCAGACTGGCTCTGACTTTCGGCAACTAGCGTCAAATTCTCCAGACAGTAAATCGGCGGAAAATTGTAGTGTATTCCAGCCTTTAGTTGCAGTTTGGCACTCAGTTTGCTTGTTGGGTGAGGGCTTGTTGAGTGTGTGTGTGTGTGTGTGTGTGTGTGTGTGTGTGTGTTTTAAATTAAATGGAATAAATAATTGTGTGTATTAACAATATAGTACCATGTGGCTATATGGGCACTAATTGCAGGTTTTCCGTGGCACTTAAGGCTGACCCACACTATAAGATTTTTTAAATCTAATCAGATTTTCAAAATGTGAGAGATCACAAACAATAACGATAAAAAATCATAGATTTAACGGTTTTGTTCCTATAGTGTGTGGAGTGCTGCGATGTGACCAAGATGGCACACCACACACTAACAGATTCCATTCACAAACAAGTCTCATCTGTGAACACAAGAAATCTCACAAAATCTCTCGTGGTCAAACGTGACATTAGAGTAAACAAATGATGGACAACAGGCAAGAAGAAATGGTGATAATAGTGTTTGTACTGCTTTTTACCGAAAATTTGCGGAAATAAAATAAAAAATGTTTGGATGAAGTCGTGGAGATGGCATGAACTTGAACTTTACATGTTACAGTGCAAGCCGGAGGTGAGTAATAATTCCGTCTTCCATCAGCTTGCTTTCTGATTGTGAATCGATCCTTTCCACATGACAATCTGGAGGGCATGGGTTCTCAACTCTGGCCCTCGAGGTCCATTTTCCTGCAGAGTTTAGCTCCAACCCCAATCAAACACACCTGAACAAGCTCATCAAGTTCTTCAAGATTACTAGAGAGCTACAGGCAGGTGTGTTTGATTAGGGTTGGAGCTAAACCCTTGAGGTTCAGGACAGTGAACCTCAAGAGCCAGTTGAAAACCCCTGATCTACAGAGTGCATGCACGTTTGTCCTGAGGGATCCCCCTGCACAGCAGATTTCTAATTGTAAATATTCAACATGTTGGTTATTTACAATTTGAGATCGGTGTGGCCCTGACATTCTTCCGATCAGATTCAGTCGCTCTTAAATTAGCACACCCCACACCACAGTATAGAACATCAGGACAATCGGGACTTTACCTAGGATTGTCAGAAGAGATTATCTTGTAGTGTGTGCCCCGCTTTAGAGAGACCTGTCATTTCAAGTTGAAATTAACTTAAGTTGTAAAGGGATGGGAGTTGCACTTTTCCAAATAGACTGAAGTTGCACTTTTTCTGACCTGTACTTTTCAAGAAAGTACAAACTATTCAAATATAGAATGAAGAGACTTTCCTGTTTACCTATTGTCTTCAAATTTTGCTTTTCCAAGGCAGCAGGAATTGTTGGAACTTAGAATTTGGAGCTTGATCTCCATACTGTCATACTAATCAGGCACACCAATATTACATTATTAATGAGAAAGTCCTTTGAAGTCTGCAAACTCTAACTAATACCACCATTAATGATTGATTGTATTTAAAGACAGAGGTTCCTAATTACTTCCCAAATAACTGTGGGAACCTTAATTGGGCTACTCATTTTTCTAACAGACTTAAAAAAGAGGTTGAATTGTGCTGGAAAGTGGTCTTACAAATTCAGCTAATCAGCATTTGCATTTGAAAGAAACAACATGGCATATATGATAATATATTCAAAGATAATATTGTGTAGCTCAACTGTGAAAAGTTTAATTGCAGTACAGGGTCTCTCTAAATGTGACTTAAAATGGTGTATACAATTCTGGCTGCAGTAAGGGTACTTGCAACAGAACCCATAATGCATCACCTCTTGGAGCCACAAACCCTGACTCACTGCTTCCTCTTCATCACAGCAAGTGCTGCATACACTGTCACTGCATCTAAAAATAAAGTGGGTCACTTCAGGGGTAAACATTGAACTCATCTGTTTTGAGGCACGCATAATTCTGCTTGTCACAATATGTTAAGTACACAATTCTTGAACTATTTTTTTTCTCTGAATTTCAAATGATATCAAATCAAATATTGCTCTGTGGTGATTCATCTTGCAGCTGTTTGGTTTGGTTCAAGTCTTTTTTTAAATGCCAGTGGAGAAAATCAATGGGAATAAATACATCCAAAACCAAGGCTGTAAAAAGTTTACATTGTTGTGTAGCTGCTGCCTGTCAAAACTGTTCACAGAAGTCATAAACCAAGTAAGCCATAAGGTACAAAAAGCCATGCTGTATTATGAATACAGTCCAGGCTGAAGGGCATTGTTAAGCATGACACAAAGCAGAGTGCATACAACTCACAATACAGCACACCTTGAGTACCTTATTGCTTTTATAAAACAGTTACCACAGGGGTTATATACGTACATAGTCAAGGGTTACATACATACATACACTCAATGTTACATATACAGTGCTGCTTGAAAGTTTGTGAACCCTTTAGAATTGTCTATATTTCTGCATAAACATAACTTAAATATAAAAGGTTTTCAAGTCCTGAAAGTTGATAAAGAGAACCCAATCAAACAAATGAGATGAAAATATATACTTTGTCATTTGTTTATTCAGGAAAATGATGTAATATTACCAGTGTTGGGGAGTAACTAGTTACATGTAATGGCGTTATGTAATTTAATTACAAAATAAATGTAACTGTGTAATAATTTTACTTAGTTGTAAGGGAATTAATCATTATTATTTCATTCAGGGTTTTGATAGGACTAGGGGGAAAAGGGAAGGGTCCTTCGGTCATTCTCAGGTCAGATCTGAGAGTCCGCTGGAGAATCTCCTGCTGGACAGGGAGCTATAAAATTGTCCCTTTTGTTGATCGGGTTTTAGCAATTTATAATTCAAAGGGTCAGGGGTATCCCTATCTGCTCCTTGCAAGCCCGTAAAATGCTTTTAAGCACTGTGAAAGTACTGTCTTCTTTGGCATGTCTTGAGAGATAGCCAAACAGTCCAGGAAATGCTTCACCTTCCCTGACCCTGCATCTGTTGGATAGGTGTCCTTTGATTTGTCTCAATGGAATGTGAGGGTTTGATGCGTGTCTCCATCCTGTAGGTGGGTCTGTTGTGAGACATAGATCCTACACTGTAATCAGTTAGGCCTACAGTTACTAAGAAAAAATGTGTATTTAAATTACAGTTACTTATGAAAATGTTAACGATTACAAAGGGTTACAAACATTTGAATATTTACACACATCCACATAGAGATTTAATTTATTTCTTTCCAAAATTGCACTGATTACTCTAGACATACGGCCCTATAATTTCCGCGATGCGGAAAACACAGACTGGTTCATAGAATCCAGTCATAAAAACGGAATTCCAAATAGTCTAACGCGGACGGAATATGCTACATTTTGGACGAATAAATCAAAAGTAGGTCAGTACACTTGAATCAAAATGTGATATGGACTAGTGAAAAAGACAATATATGAATCCTGTACGTTCTGCGTGTCTGTGGAAATCAGGCGCGGACCGGTGGCCTGGCAGCCAATTGGCCCGCTATTTTAATATTATTATTGTATAGTTGCCTGCCGAATGTACTAAAGCGATTATTTCCGAATTTGCCATTCGATAATTAAATCTCTAACAAATCATGAATCGGTTAGTCGTGACTGGCAATACTTCGGTTTGGATCAGAGTAATCAATGCGAGAGAGATTTGAGAATGGCGTGGACTGTGGAAGCACACAGAAGCAAAACTACTGTTCAGGGTTTCAAGTGCAGGTCAGTTTCATCTGTAAATATGCTATTGTAATTCCCTTTCATGGGAACTTCGAACTGCGTCCTCTAGGGGTCGCTATGGGGGAACGCCTCGTCGTGACCCGTGTCTGAAGCATACATTGAAAAAACACCAACTCATTGGCCGGCGACAGCCATGACATCACTACCGGTGCGACTATAAAATAGGCGCCGGGAGCACACATCATTCTCTTCTTCGTCTTCATTGACTGTTTTGTTTGAAGCGTGCATTTCTGTGGTAAGAGCAATCTCTATTTCTCTCATTATGGTAAGCACTAGCAAAGCATTTAAGGATGTGTGCATCCGTGTTGACGTTGATTAACATCTGATGACACACACAATCTATGCGTTGTTTGTTTGGGCAAAGAGCACGCACGCAATGTCTCTGATGGGGCAATCGGCGTGCACTGTGAGCGTTTTTCCAAGGGAAAAAGCTCCGCTCTCGTTGTCTCTCTTTTTGAGGAAAGAGGGGCAGCCATCTGCTTGCCATGATTCAGGACCCGCCGCTGCTGAGGCACGGAAGGGAATGAGCT
>NW_015505732.1:459953-460183 GCF_001515645.1 Sinocyclocheilus grahami
CGCATCCATCGATTCCAGCATACAAGTTATGCCAACATCGAGGCGATGCACAAAAGTGGTTATGAGAAGATGCCCCTATAGAGACGCTGGCCAGCTATCTCTATGGGTGAGACGTCCTCTAAGACTCCCCTCCTTGACATATCGCTCGGATGCCAGGGCATACGCAGCAGCAGCAGGTCGGGCTGTCGCTTCATTGCACACGATGGTGATGCTCCAAGCATATCAGGCTG
>NW_015505732.1:460339-472842 GCF_001515645.1 Sinocyclocheilus grahami
TTTCTTTGCAGTGTTTCCCGGGACCTGTGTGTTCTGTCCCTTTTCTAGGATAAGTCCTCGATGAGGCCCCCTCTGAAGCCGGGTTCAGAACGGGTGCTCGACTTGCAGTGTCTATTTTCACTCGTCAATATATGTCCAGATGTCAAGAAATCTTTGGAAGCAGCGCCCCCCTCACCAGTGAGGGTTATTATGAGTATGGTGCTTTCTTTCGAGCGTTAATCCTCTCTGAGGAGTTGGATTCCTCGCTCCATGGGCTGTCCTCGTGGTAGTTTGAGCAGTGCTCGCCTTTTATCAAAGGGTTACCTGGAATGAGCAACAGTATTCCTCTGAATTCGGAGTTCTCCTCTCACATTATTATCTATTGTAATGTTACAGTAGTCATTTAGCAGACAAATAATCATATATCATAACAGGTTTAGGGGGAGCTAGGAAATTTTGAGTATTAAAGTCATGTGAGAGATAGATATCAGGGCAAAATAAAGAGACTGAAAAGAAAAATGTAAGTGAAGGGGCAGTGCAGGAGAGAACTTTTTTATTATTTTGCATGTCCTCAACCTAAGGATTTGAACCTTTTTTATGTGAGGTCCATACAAAAAATAGGGTTGTCCATGTTTCAGAATGTGTTGTGGGTGTATGAGTGCGAGATTTCCCGGCCTGAAATTTTTTTTCCCAGTCCGCCCCTCGTGGAAATTAATGGCGCAGACATGCGGTTTCATTTACTACACATAGGCCTACTGAAGCTCGCAGTGTTGTCAGCCTCTGATGCCTCAATATATGAGTACATGAACACATAAACATAATCTCTAGAACTGCTCTGAGTCACTTCATGAGCATTTTACTTTCAATCATATCATATACAAAAAGACACCAATGTTTCAGGAGTTTAGTACACAGAATAGGACACATGCTTATTAGATAACCGTATTTGAGTTGATGTATATGCTTTTATTTATTATTATTTTTTAATTAACTTTTTTTTTTCCCAAACCATTGTTAGATGCAGTGTTTCCTGTAGTTATGCAAACATTTGGTTTCAAAAACAGTATCAGTAAACTATTTCTTATGATTTTAAATCTGCATTGAACTTCAGATCAATCTCAAAGTAAAAGGCAGTACTAAAGTCTAATTGTGTGTTGGATGTGTTCCAATTTGATCATCTTAATTCAAGTGATGAAGGATGTTGAAAGTCTGACAGTGTTGAAAAACCAGGGATTTTCAAACTTAATTCATACCCAAAGTTATCAAGACAGTAGCGAAAGGTAATCAGTGGAAGTATGATGTGTCAGAACTCATGTGTATTACAGTGACAACTCTACAAGAAAAACATGAGGGCTCGTATCATAAAAGTTTCAAAACTCTGCTTTCTTTTGTCACATCCTTGTCTTTATTTTTTCATATTGCCTGCGCATAATTTTCCTGGCTTTTGCAGCAGATCACACTATAAATAAATGCATAATCGCTTATTTTATATCCTCCGTGTTTACTTCCGTATGATGGTGCGCTGCACAAGTGTTGCCAAATCCACATTTTCCCCAAGGAATTGGGCTACTTTTTCCTCTGTTGCCACAGGATGTTTTTCAACTTCGTGGGTTGACGCGACCCCACTAACGCGATGTTTACCTTCCTGAACACGATTGGGCTAGTTTTGGACTAGTTTTGAGAAAGAATTGGGCAGATTTTGTTGTGAAAATCTGGAAACCCTGTTTGTATCGTTCTTTTGTGCATGCGGGTCAGTTCAGAACCATGATCTGTTCACACTGGAAATCTGATATTGGCCACATTTAAAACAACAATGTGAACAGCTATACAAAAAAATCGGATCTGAGACAAAAATTGGAATTGAGCACTAAGGCTTGCAGTGTGAATGTGGCCTTAGTACTTAGTAGAGCAACGACAGCTTAGCACTGCGTAACTGAGCACTTATAGTAGACCACAACTGCTTAGAACATTTTTTTGTCTTGAAGAGAACCTTTTAATCTTTCTTGAGAGGGAGGGATTTGCAAGTTGGTGCCTTTCAGATCCGGTCAAGCATTTTGATTGGCCGATGCTGCCGGAAGTGGCTATGGTATGGCCCCTCTGATATGAGGTCTATTTGCATAGCTTAAAGTCCACATTTAGAACAATGTCTTTAAGGTTTTTTTCTATGCATAATTCACTTTCCAAACCAATTCCAGATTAACTTAGACATTGTGCTGAAAATATGAAGACCAGACATCAATAGGTAATGCTGATAATTGACCCATGCATTCATATATACAGTATATACCTGAATAGGTAAGGTTGCAGACATTGTTGTATCACACACAGCACTCATTAAGTATATACAGTCATGGTCAGAATTATTGACACCCTCAGTAAATATGATCAAAGAAGGCTGTGAAAATAAATATGCATTGTATTGTATGTAAATCATTTTGATCTTTTATTTTATAAAAAATCACATAAATCTAACCTTTCATTGGAGAATAAGAATTTAAAATGGGGGGAAATATCATTATGACATAAATGTTTTTCTCTAATACACATTGGACACAATTAACGGCACCCTTTTATTCAATGCTTTTTGAAACCTCCATTTGGCATAATAACAGCTCTGTGAGTTTTCTCCTATAATGCCTGATGAGTTTAGAGAGCACCTGACAAGAGATCAGAGACAATTCCTTTATCCAGAATCTCTCCAGACCCTTCACATTCCCAGCTCCATGATGCTGCTTCTCCTCTTCAGTTCACCACACTCATTTTCTATAGGGTTCAGGTCAGGGAACTGGAATGGCCAGAGCAGAAGCTTGGTTTTGTGCCCAGTGACCCATTTTTGTGTTGTTTTTTAGGTTTGTTTTTGGATTATTGTTCGGTTGGAAGATCCAAACATGGCCCATTATAAGATTTCTAACAGAGTCAGTCACTTTTTGATTTTTTATCTGTTGGTATTTGATAGAATCAAAGATGCCCAGGACCTCCAGCAGAAATATAGGCCTACAACATTAAAAATACAGCAGTATATTTAATTGTACACATGGGGTACTTTTTATCCCTGTGTGCACCAACCCCATCTTGAGTGTTTGTTGCTAAAAAGTTAATTTTGTAGTTACATCTGACCATAGAAGCCAGTCCCATTTGAAGTTACAGTCGTGTCTGACAACAGAATATGCTGGGGATTGTTTTTGGACGAGAGCATTTTCTTTTCTTGATCATTTTTCTTGAAAACCTCCCAAACAATATGTGGTGTAGGTGCTGTTTAATTTTTCTTTAAGACCTGCCTAGCTGTACTCTTTAGGAAAACCCACCTGGGAGCATAACCCCTGCAATTAGTACACAACAGCTCCCATCCCTCCAGCTCCCCTATATACATAATAGAACATAACCCTACTTCCTTAATAATTAATAAATAATAATAAATCTGGAGAGGGCAAAAAAATGAGAGAGCGGGTTTTAGTTTCAACTCAAAGAACATACAATGCCATACATGAAGCAGAAAACTTTTAAATAATATTCCCTCTGCACTTCAGAAACTGTGGCTTCCACAAACATACACGCACACATAAATGTACTGTATCTCCCATATGAGAATACTTTCTTTGACAGTGGGTAGGGCGTGGTCTCAAATATATAGGATGTAACGAGGAGAGTAAATAATAACATGTGCAGGGAATGAAACAATAATGATATAATGAACAGGATAACAAGATGGCGTGGGAAAACACCACAAAGACAGAGGAGCACATGGTAAACTGTCAAAACAAAAACAAGCTCCAAGACAACAAAAACACACAGACAAAAAACACAAAAGACAGAGCCGGGCTGATCAGACCGGAGACATGACAAAAATAATATGCAGAATGCCCTCCCACAGACAACAGAGACATGGGAGTCAAAACACAAAGTTGCTTCCAAGGACGTGACACACCTCCCCACTGCAGCTTTTAGTTACTCACATAATTGCAGCACTATAAGCCCTGGACAGCGCATCAGTGACCATATTCCCAGTACCGTTTATAAATAATGTCCATATTAAACTCTTGTATGGTGAGGAACCACCACATTAACCATCTACCTAAAGTTGAATTGGACACGTAAAGTCAGGGGCAACAAGAACCGGTACATTACATAAGAGATCATTCACTCCCGTAAAATGCAGGGGTCCAGTTAAATATTTGGGATGGCCAGAGAAGGTCTGTCATAGTCTAAACTAAGCTGGCAAAGTTACGACAGAACCCACAATAACTGGCCAACAGCCATGTGGGGGGGGGGGGGGGGGGGGGGGGGTGGTGATGAGTGCTTGATCACCTGCCCCTTTTTCCCTTGATGCACAAAGTGCCCTTTTGTCAAGGCAATTTTTATTTTTTTTTGTAATTAAATGCCCTTTTGTGAAGGCCTGCCCAATCGAACTATTTGTAAAATTAATGAATAATAATTTAGCCACATATAAAATTATCCACTTGATGACATTTCACCTGATGATCTCATCCAGGACGATACCTCACATTCCAATACGTTGAGACACCTTTAGTTATTTAGCACGCTACCAGGGATGCCTTCAGTAACATTCGCGGCTGCCGGTAAGTGGAGTTCTCAGTGGAGCGGTGTGCTTGTTTACTTATTAGGGGTGCTTGTTTACATTCTACTGAAAAATAGTTATAGGCACAATGTCTTCAAATCAAACCAGACTTTTATTTTGACGGGCTGCTGTGAATAACTTTACAGTTCTGTGTATGTGATATGACGCTAGTTTTACTCAAATCAAATGCTAAAATGCTCATGAAGTGACCAATCTCAGAGCAATTCCGGAGATGTTCATGTGTTTACGTCCTCATTTAGTGAGACGGCAAACGCTGACATCACAGCGAGTGTCACGCGTGCTTCAGTGTGTGTGTGGTAAATGAAACCGTGCGTCTGCGCCATTCATTAAAAGAGACAGACAGAACATGCAGGATTCATATTTAAATGAACTTTTGCGGCTTAATATTTACAAATACTAGTCCATATCGTGATTTGATTTAAGTGTAATGACCTACTTTTGATTAATTCATTCAAAATTTGGCAAATTCCGTGACATTCAGCGTTAAACTGTGAATTCTGTTTTTATGACTGGATAAAGATCAAATATATTACATACCACCACTTGTGAACGACCCAGTGTAATGCAAATATATCTGAAAGGTCTGCGTGAGAATATCATCACGTTCACACATCGGATCTCGTGAGATCTCGTCACACCCCTATTACTTATATTATTAAATTATTATTATTTTACAAGAACGATGTGAAGCAGGAATGCACAGCTGTTGTTTATATTGCTGTGTGTAGCCTGTGGAAGTAGCGTTAGCTGCAAGGGGCTATAATATTGTTTTGTTCAATATTTTCCTAATGGCAATTTTATGATTGGTTTATAAAGGCTACTTTTCAACTTTACAACTTTTTCCATTTTTATCACAGAATAAGGCAGGAAATATATTTTATAGTTTCTATACTAAATGATATGTCAATCACTGCCTTATTCAAATAGTTTATTTATTTATTACCTGGAGATAACTTGAAAAACACACATAAACCATATATGTTCGCAATCGTGTGTTTATTGTCTTCACATTTCATCAGTAAAAACGTTTCTGCATTTTATTCAGCTCAGTTACAGCGATAGCCTGATGCTTTTGTCCATATTAGGGATTTCCTGCATGTCATAAGTTATTACTTCTATGAGTCTGTTTAGGACTTTCTGTGCGAGAGTGCCCTCCGGCTTCGAGTATAAATTAAACACAGACTGCATGAGAGTTCAGCGCTCCTGATATTCACATCTCCTCATTTTGGACATGAATAAAATGTCAGGTCATGCAAAGACGATCGATACTGTCTCTTTGAATTTAAATCTAGATTTAAATCTAGAAACCTCTACGTGAACACACCAGCCCGAATAAAGTGCAGGGGATGAATCTACATTTTATTACAATTAAATGTATATTAAATATTAAAAATGCAGCTAGCGTAGTTCTACACACAGCAAACAAAGGTGCCTGTTCTCTTTCGTTCTTGCTGTTTGATTGGGAGCAATTTAAAGGGCGTCGAGGGGTCTTGTCTTTTTTATGTTATCTCACTAAAAACTATTCATACGTTGAACTATTGTTATTACAGCATTTATTTAAAAAATGTAGAGTGCATTAAAATAATTATCACACTGGTAAAACAGGCTTATACTGATTTTTTCATTGTTAGAAAACACTCTCTGTCTTGTTAAGAGAATGTTCCAGACATGCCTCACCCCTCCTTTTTTTCTCCCTCTCTCTCACTCTTCTATATACAACGCATTCTCTCTGAATCCCCCCTCCTGTATCCATTTCTCTCTCTTGTGTTATGTTTTAAATATCTCTTACTCATATGTGAGAGAGAACATACGACAATATCATTGAGATATGCATCACAGTTGTGCATGCCATGCAGAACTAATTGCATGAGCCATTGGAAAGTAGATGGTCGCATTGCAGATCCCAAACGTCATCACAGAGTATTGACAGAAATAATCTGGGGTCACAATAGTAGAAATCTCAGCGGCACTGGGAGTTAGAGGCATCTGCTAGTACCCTTTCAACAAGTCTAGTTTCGATAACAAACTTTGCAGAGCCCACTCTATCAATGCAGTCATCTATTCTAGTCAGGTTTAGTTATGGCATTGACTTGTCGGAAATGTGCAAAAAACATTTGCTATTGGGACCAATAAACAGGGAAAACTCCATGCACTCTGACTAGGTACAGTCAAATTATTTTGCAACATATACTCAACTTCCAACTGCATGATGTCATGTTTATGAGGATTCACCCTATAAAGATGCTGTTTAATTGGGGTGGCATTACCAACATCACCATCGTGAACCAATACGCTAGTGCAAGTCAGGACATTCAAGAAAATATTAGGAAAGCTCTCAATCAGCATTATAACCCATTCTCTATGATAGTCTGATATGTGACTCTCAGCGCTCCTCAGACCCTGGGATATCCTTCACAGTAGCTACGGGACTATCGTAGCTATAGCCTTGGTCGCAATCATTTCCGTTTGTGCTCTCGAATGCTATGGTTTCAACACTTACATACCTTCTTTCCACGATCTGGTGTACTGATGACGTAGTTAGTATCACTTAACTTCTTTTTTACCTGGCTCAAATGAACATGTGACACTTTGTTGATCATAGTAGTGTTTTATCACCGCTTGTGAGTTAATCGGATTTATCCTAGCTAGTTCACAAGCGTTTGTGAAACATATAGACTAGAGATACACCGATGAATCAGCCAATAATCTGTATCGGCAGATAGAAGCAATTTTCACACTATAGGCCATCGGCCAATTGTTTAAAAACATCTGATGGTCAGGGCCAATATATCCTGTCAATCAAAAGAGGGTGGAAATGTGTATCGAATACATGCTGTGTGTAAAGAAGATGTCTCTTGTGTGGAATTACTTTGAAGTGGGTGACAATGATTTTAAAAAAACAGTTTTTAAGCTCTGCACTGCAAAAATTTTGCGAGGTGAAACTTTTTTAGCACAAAATTTTAACACAACTAATTTGATTACACGCCTTAAATGCCGACATGCCAAGGAATATGATGAGTTCGTCAAAGCTAAATGCCAAACAAAGGCTAGCGTGACTCTATCGCGCAAGTATTTGACAGCACCAGAAAATTCAAATCTGACAGCATGAAAGCTTGTGAAATTACTCAGAATGTAATGGAGTTTATGGCGCTTGATGATCAACCATTCTCCGTATTGGAAGACACCGGGTTTCAGCAACTGGTAAGACACCTTGAACCTCGATAAACTTTACCGAGTCGGTGTTATTTTGCAGACGTCAGCTTACCGGAGATATACAACTGTGTGGCAGATCACGTTCATGAGCTTCTTCATAAAGACTCCGTGATTTGCTTCACAGATATTTGGTCTTCAGATGAAAGCCCTATGAGCATGCTTAGTCTCACTGCACAGTGGATCGATAGTGATTTTAAACTTAACAAAGTATTGATTCATTCACAAGAATTTACCGGTTCTCACACTTTGTTAGCAATCTCACAAGCATTCACTGACATGTTAGACAAATGGAAAATCGACAGATCAAAAGTGCATGCAGTTGTACGCTAAAGCCATGACGGACAGTGATATTATGAGTTTGCCCTGCATGGCTCATTCCCTCCAGCTGGCTGTCAATGAAGGCATATTAAGCCAGCGAAGTGTGACAGAATTGGTCAGTATGTGCCGAAAGATTGTAGGCCATTTTAAGCACTCGCAGCTTGCTTCTTCACGTCTACAGTCCATTCAGTCACAGATCGAACTTCCACTAAAGAGACTTAAGCAGGATGTAAATACGAGGTGGAATAGCACCTTCTATATGATGCAAAGTCTTTTGAAACAGAAAAGAGTGCTTGCTGCATACGCTGCAGATTACGAGCTACCTGTTACACTTACTGTACAGCAGTGGGCACTAATGGAAAGCATAACTACACTTCTCTATCACTTTGAACAAATAACCAGAGAGATTAGAAAAGAAGATGCATCCGCTGCTGACATTATCCCCTTGTTCAAGACTCTAAAAAGGTTACTCAGCAGACAACTTTTGAAATCCTCCAACAAGATCAATTCTTGGAGTCACTCAAATGTCATTGCTTCTGACGCAGTACACCACTTTTCTAGTATTGCTTTTATTGAGCAAATTAAAGTAAAGTTTGTTTAGGCCTTTTACTAAAGCCTCTGAACTTCTCCCTATAACCTTCCAGTACAAGCTCATATGCTCTCAGCACTGCCGCTTTTACCAAGTCATAGTCAAGTGAATCTTCACGGCAAAGCAAACTTCTTGTGCCTTGCCTACTAAACTGCTCTGCAGCATTACCGCCAGCATATCTTTCGGCCAACATAATTTACCTGCCATCCACTCAAAGGTTGGGTAATAGGCATCTACCTCCAATTCCCTAAACTGAGGGACAAGTTTCCTATAGCAGCGTTGCCACCATCAATGTAGTAAAAATAATTCTTTCAATTTTTAACATAATATTGCACTTTTTATTTTAATATAGGCATATTTTTTAAATGTCAGATGTAACAGCAATATCCTACCTGTTATTTTTGTTTATGTGCTAAAATATATTTGTCATGTTTAACCTGGTTCCATGCTTAATAAAACAAACATTCAAAGATTTTGTGAGTTGTTTTCAGCAGATTGATGTGTTTGTGCTGGTATACTGACCTGCCAGCGACCTGAATTACAGAAGAAGAGAGAGTGACTTTAATCCTGATTAACACACATGCTCCATCATTCAATCCTCCCAGCAAGCTGCAAAACACTGAACCATCAACCATAATCTCACAGCTTACATCTGACAGACACAAACATACTTTAGTAACAGCATGCACAAAGCACATGGGTGAGTTTAATTTTCCTAATGTAAACTTATTTTGAGAAAGAAACATGATTGGCAGAAAACATATAAATCTAAATATAGCACAGAATATGTTTGCATCGTTCCTGCTCCATAATTATATCAGCTTCACATGCACATTATTTTTAGGAATTCACAATGAACTTGTATAATTCAAATCCACTCCTTCAGGCTCTGCAGTAGCACGATTATTAATATTCTGTATCCACTGAACACAATGATGCAATCTCATTTAGAGAAAATCAGGAACCTCTGATTAATTTTAAGAAATGAACTTCTGGATTCTTCAAAAAATTCTGAGGCACATGAAACTGAGTGATTTATAGATTAACAAACACATGCATAGAATTAAGTGCAACATGCATCAGAAGGCCAGTGAACAGAGGTTGTCCACTAATGTGGAATAATGTGATCTGAAAATTCCTAAATCTGTTTTACAAGCATCAGTTATTAAAGGGGTCATATGAAGCGATTTCAATTTTTCCTTTCTCTTTGGAGTGTTACAAGCTCTTGGTGCATAAAGAAGATCTGTAAAGTTGCAAAGACTAAAGTCTCAAATCCAAAGAGATATTCTTTATAAAAGTTAAGAGTCAACCACGCCTACCTAAAACGCCTCGTCCTAACACGCCCCCACATCTCTACGTCATGATGTGGGAAGATTTGCATAACGCCGCCCAAATGTTCACGCAAAGAAAGAAGGCGTAACTTTTATTCTCGCTGTAGTATTGTTGTTGCCGCCGCCGCCATGTCGTGAAGGCGCTGTGTTTCGTCCTTCGCCAATCACAACGCACTGGATAGCTGGCCGATCAGAGCACACCTCGCTTTTCAGACCGATGAGCTTTGTAAAAATCGACACGTTTCAGAAAGGCGGGGCATAGAGGAGAAACAATAATGTACAGTATGTGGAAAATAACGTGTTTTTTAACCTTAAACCGCATAAACACATTTCATTACACCAAATACACAAAATAATGTTTTTTTAGCAACATCATATGACCCCTTTAAATATCTTTCTATGGATTATGCAATATGTGTTCAGCTCATATGCTTAGAGGCCAGTGAGATTTTGTCTCTTCATTCAGTTGTAATAATGACCTCAAGTGGTGATCCGGGTGCACAGCAAATCAAACACAAACACATCCCACCCCTCTGAATTGCTTGTGTTCTGGAAACAACTATTACAGCAATTTAGAAGTAAAATGGAATGTTCAGATTCAAAAGTTCTATTAACAGCATCCGCAGCCTGCTGTCACCACAGAAAATAATGTAGACTGTGTTGCGCTAAAACGCAAGCCACAGCAGACTTTCTGAGTTTTCTAGCTTTAATTCTCAGCTTTTTACTCTCAGCTACATACAAATTGTTTATATAATTACAATATTTTTTTTAATCCCTTTAATACAACAGATCAATGCCGGTTTTTAAAACATGATCTGTACATTAGCAATGGTGTATGAGAATATTCCAGGTTCAGTACAAGTTAAGATTAACCAAAAAAAAAACAAGGTGACACAGATGACAGATTTTAACTTATGACAAACTTGTGGCATTGAACTAGAATAAAATGGGGCAAATTGAGTAATTAAAAGCAGAAGAGTGAATCTTGTAATTTAATGAAAGCACCTACACTCTTAAAAATAAAGCCTCCAAAGGGGGGTTTTCACAGTGATGCCATAGAAGAACCGTTTTTTTGGGTCCTCAAAGAACCTTTTAACAGTTCTTAACAGAGTCTTTATTTCTTAGTGTGAAGAACATTTTAATAATCAAAAGAATCTTTTTCCACTATAAAAACATTTGTGAAATGGAAAACTTTTGCACTGCCTGGCCAACTAACATTTTGGTTCATGTAGTACAGCTCACAGTTAATATACAGTGCCCTCCATAAGTATTGGAACAGTAATGACAAAATTGTTTTGTCTGCTGTGGAGTCAAGACATTTGCAAATATGATTAAAATATGAATGTGAGACAAAATTACAGAAGGTCACATTTTATTATAAGCCATTTCAACACAAACATGTTTTATCAAATAAAAAGGACAGCACTTGTAGAGTGTCATTCCTCCGTCTGATGGGAGCATACACTCTAGAAAAAATGCTGGGTTGTTTCAACCCAACTTTTGGGTTAAAAATGTAACCACCCACAGACATCACCGGACTCTTGGTTTCATCCACTGACATGCTTTTCCCAGTGTTACGTGCGAGAGGTCCCAGGTTCAAATCCCGGACGAGCCCCCAATTTCTGTTATGACCTCTAGGGGTTAGCCGTAACAGAAAAAGAGATTTGAGTTCACACCAGAGAGATGCCAAATAAACAATTTTATTTTAACGGGAGTATCTTCGGGGGCAGACAAGGCCAAAACAAACAAAACTGATTTTTTTTTTGTGACAACTAAATAACCTCAAACGGAAAAAAAAAACAAAAACAGGCCAACTTCCCTACCTCCCTCAACCATAAACAGTGATAAAAGATACATACAAATAAAATGCCGTCTAACCCTCTACGGCCCTTAATTTGGCAAACTAGTATTTACAATAATATTTACAAAGTTATTTACAAAGTTTCAAGGCGTACACAAAGCAGAATCAGAATCCAAATCGTAGTCAAGACAAGCAATGTTCAGATAAAAAGGGGTTTTAGAATTTGATCTTACAATAACAAACACTAAACAGATTCAGTCCACTCAGAATATCTCTCTCTTCGGTAGGACACTCTTTCACAACCAAACGACAACGGCGATACAAACAATAGCAGGAAACAGTTAATCAAACCGCTAGCGAAACACAACAGTACGAAGTCAACGAGGCTCAAAAGCAGAAGACGAGCGTTTGGGGCGGTCCCTATATCTGGGTAGGGTGTGACCATCACAAATCACCATCTCCAGCTGGTTAACAGAGGCCACACCCATCTGGAACACAAACATGTCTACACACACGAGCAGAGAGATCAAATACATACAAAAACAGTTCACAGATGCATAGACTATCTTAAGGTCATAACACCAGCCTTTAATACAGCCAATTTCAACCGTTGCTTGTTTTGGGGAGTTTCTGCCTTTAGTCTCCTCTTTAGCTGGTGAAATTCATGTTCAATAG
>NW_015505732.1:473951-501146 GCF_001515645.1 Sinocyclocheilus grahami
AATCACCATCTCCAGCTGGTTAACAGAGGCCACACCCATCTGGAACACAAACATGTCTACACACACGAGCAGAGAGATCAAATACATACAAAAACAGTTCACAGATGCATAGACTATCTTAAGGTCATAACACCAGCCTTTAATACAGCCAATTTCAACCGTTGCTTGTTTTGGGGAGTTTCTGCCTTTAGTCTCCTCTTTAGCTGGTGAAATTCATGTTCAATAGGATTTCATTTGGAGACTGACTTGGGCAATCTAATTCCTTCCATTTCTTTGCCCTGATAAACTCCTTGACTGAGCTAGCAGGGTGTTTTGGGTCATAGTCCTGTTGCAATATGAAGCACTTTCTGATGAGTCTTGTGGCATTTTCTTGAGCATTGGTAGCCAAGATGTTTTTGTACACTTCTGCATTCATTCTGCTATCACCATCATGCGTTAAGCCATTAATAAAGTTGAGAGAGCCTGTTCCAGAGGCCCACGCAGTGACACCACCTCCTCCATGTTTCACAGATGAGGTTGTATGTTTAGGATCATTTGCCGTTCCTTTTTTTTCCTCCACACTTTTGCTTTCCCATCACTTAAATAATAGTTCATCTTTGTCTCTCATCTGTCCCTAAAACTGTTCCAAAACTCTACTGGCTCAACTTTCTGCTTTTTTGCAAACTCTAATCTTGCAATGTCTCTATGTTTGCTGCTGATCAGAGGTTTGCATCTTGCTGTGTAGCTTATGCTGTGGAAGTCTCCTGCGGACAGTAGATTGTCAGACCATCACTCCAGCTTTCTGGAGGTTATTGGTGATTTTACAGACACTTATTTTAGGGTTCTTTTTCACAGCTTTTATTATTTGTCTGTCAGCTATTGTTTTTGTCAGCCGACCAGGGGTGCGTTTCCCAAAAGCAACTATGGTTGCAAGTTAGAGGTCAATGGAACGAACCACCATAGTTAGCTAACGATGCTTTTGGGAAACGCACCCCAGGTCGTTGTTGGTTGCTGTTGTCACAGGTGGTTTCTTTCTTTTTCAGGACGTTCCAAACTGTTGATTTCTCCATGCCCATTGTTCTTGATATAACTCTAATTGAGTTCCTCTTTTCTTTTAGCACTCAAATTGCTTGCTTGTCTCTCAAAGTCAGCTCCCTCGTCTTCAACCTAGTTTGTGTGTGCAGTTATAGCAATGGCTAAAACTGATACAGCACATTCCCTGCTTTTAATATCTCAACAATTAATGCAACAGGACACAGCTGATCACTTAGAAAGACCTGTGAGCCAACTGTCCCAATACTTATGCTCACATCAGATAGGAGATGAAACTCTTAAGTGCTGATCTTCTTAGTTGGTAAAACATCCGAGTTGAATCATTTGCAGATGTCTTGACTCCACAGCATCCACAGCAGTCATCACTGTTCCAATACTTATGGAGGGCACTGTATATAAACACCATTTGTAGTTTGCTTTTTGGATCTGATAGAGCATTTGGACCCGGAAATGGTGACACATGACGTCATGCTTATCAAATGGATAGTGTTAACTACTGAGGCAGCGTTTTGTTTCCTACTCAGGGGTCCAGGGTTACATAACCAAGACGATTGGAGTCATGAATTTGGGGATGATAACATGAGATGCTATGCAAACAATCAATTTGTGATCGCTCTGTTCTCATTTCAGCCTCGTTTTTGTTACAGATTACATGAATGAAATTATTGCATGGAAAAATAATGACCAGGACATACTTAAAAAAAAAAATATCTCCTACTACTTTCTAGAATATACTTTTAATAACATTGTCTCTTCAAGACAGACTTCAGGCAATGAATCCTTACAGGCGAGGAAAAACTGATTTCGAAATTCCACTGAAATGAAGAAATTCCAAGCATTCATAGAAGGCACATAGTCAAACACAAAACACCTTGAATCTAATGAAAAGTCTTTGGGGGATAGACCTTTTATGTGCACCGTTGGTTATGCACACATAATTTAATAAATTACTGATGAAATATTAATGCCTTTAGTCTCCTCTTTAGCTGGTGAAATTCATGTTCAATAGGATTTCATTTGGAGACTGACTTGGGCAATCTAATTCCTTCCATTTCTTTGCCCTGATAAACTCCTTGACTGAGCTAGCAGGGTGTTTTGGGTCATAGTCCTGTTGCAATATGAAGCACTTTCTGATGAGTCTTGTGGCATTTTCTTGAGCATTGGTAGCCAAGATGTTTTTGTACACTTCTGCATTCATTCTGCTATCACCATCATGCGTTAAGCCATTAATAAAGTTGAGAGAGCCTGTTCCAGAGGCCCACGCAGTGACACCACCTCCTCCATGTTTCACAGATGAGGTTGTATGTTTAGGATCATTTGCCGTTCCTTTTTTTTCCTCCACACTTTTGCTTTCCCATCACTTAAATAATAGTTCATCTTTGTCTCTCATCTGTCCCTAAAACTGTTCCAAAACTCTACTGGCTCAACTTTCTGCTTTTTTGCAAACTCTAATCTTGCAATGTCTCTATGTTTGCTGCTGATCAGAGGTTTGCATCTTGCTGTGTAGCTTATGCTGTGGAAGTCTCCTGCGGACAGTAGATTGTCAGACCATCACTCCAGCTTTCTGGAGGTTATTGGTGATTTTACAGACACTTATTTTAGGGTTCTTTTTCACAGCTTTTATTATTTGTCTGTCAGCTATTGTTTTTGTCAGCCGACCAGGGGTGCGTTTCCCAAAAGCAACTATGGTTGCAAGTTAGAGGTCAATGGAACGAACCACCATAGTTAGCTAACGATGCTTTTGGGAAACGCACCCCAGGTCGTTGTTGGTTGCTGTTGTCACAGGTGGTTTCTTTCTTTTTCAGGACGTTCCAAACTGTTGATTTCTCCATGCCCATTGTTCTTGATATAACTCTAATTGAGTTCCTCTTTTCTTTTAGCACTCAAATTGCTTGCTTGTCTCTCAAAGTCAGCTCCCTCGTCTTCAACCTAGTTTGTGTGTGCAGTTATAGCAATGGCTAAAACTGATACAGCACATTCCCTGCTTTTAATATCTCAACAATTAATGCAACAGGACACAGCTGATCACTTAGAAAGACCTGTGAGCCAACTGTCCCAATACTTATGCTCACATCAGATAGGAGATGAAACTCTTAAGTGCTGATCTTCTTAGTTGGTAAAACATCCGAGTTGAATCATTTGCAGATGTCTTGACTCCACAGCATCCACAGCAGTCATCACTGTTCCAATACTTATGGAGGGCACTGTATATAAACACCATTTGTAGTTTGCTTTTTGGATCTGATAGAGCATTTGGACCCGGAAATGGTGACACATGACGTCATGCTTATCAAATGGATAGTGTTAACTACTGAGGCAGCGTTTTGTTTCCTACTCAGGGGTCCAGGGTTACATAACCGAGACGATTGGAGTCATGAATTTGGGGATGATAACATGAGATGCTATGCAAACAATCAAGTTGTGATCGCTCTGTTCTCATTTCAGCCTTGTTTTTGTTACAGATTACATGAATGAAATTATTGCATGGAAAAATAATGACCAGGACATACTTTAAAAAAAAAATATCTCCTACTACTTTCTAGAATATACTTTTAATAACATTGTCTCTTCAAGACAGACTTCAGGCAATGAATCCTTACAGGCGAGGAAAAACTGATTTCGAAATTCCACTGAAATGAAGAAATTCCAAGCATTCATAGAAGGCACAGTCAAACACAAAACACCTTGAATCTAATGAAAAGTCTTTGGGGGATAGACCTTTTATGTGCACCGTTGGTTATGCACACATAATATAATAAATTACTGATGAAATATTAATCTACAGTGGGACAACCTATGTCAGGTCTGCACTGTTTTAAAGTGAGATAATGTACGTAACCAGGATGCTCATGAACAGGAATCCCTACAAGGTAACGAAGTTTGCTAACTGGCCTTAAACTATAAAACTTTATTGAAGTTTACGACAAAAGCCTGTAACTGAAATATTAGATGTGACTTAATTTGTGGGGGGAAAAATGGGAAGAGAGAAAAAGAAAAAAGAAAAAAACCTTCAGGGCACAAGCACAGCATCAGATGACGTAACATTTACAGCAGATATGTAGAAAGAAAGAGACACAAAGCCTTTCCATGTTTGAAATTAGGCATTTTTCAACAAAAGGGTTTTCTATAGCCTGTGATCATATTCCTCCTGGTAAAACGCAATGTTATTACACAGTTATTTTTCTTTATGATTCCAACAGTCTCTTCCTCCTATGCAATGACAGAAAAATCTAATGATCCTCCACAGGTACAATCAAAAAGCCTTTATAGTCTATAAGAAAAGGTAGCCTTGTAGATGACGTGCACATTTGTCTATTGTAAACAAGGGTGCACAGAGCTGTGTGAAATTACACACACGTGAGCTCAGGCTGTTCAGGCTGGACATGCATCTGGGATGGTGCTCTGTGCATGTGAGGTCAATCGTCAGCAAAAGTGAGGCGTCCAGGCCCCTCACTCTTCATCCAGCGCCTGTAGCGTTTCCATCGTGGGTCTGTGGCCATCTTCATCTTCATCTCCTCCTCCTGCTCCTCTCTGTAGGCCTTTCATAAACACACAGTGTGATCACTCAGTCTGGAGTCCTAAACACAAACATACTGCCACCACACACTCGAGCTTATTATTAAAAATATTATAAATATAAAATAATGTAATAAAAATAAGTAAATCACAGATTGACTTAAGGAATGTTTCTTCTGAATATGAAAAAGGTTTGGGTGAATCTGATTCTCCATCATATTGTAAATTATATGATTTTAAGCATATGATCTTTAAGTTTTATATATATATATACACACACATATGCGCATCATTATGGGGCATAAACTATACCTATGTGAAAAACAGACATGAAATCAACAGTTGTACAGTTGTTACGTAATGTAAAACTAAACATGCATTAACAGCAATGTTTTTAAAGGGTTTTGAACTTATTTAGACTGCTTTCAGAGCCCAAGAAAAGCTGATATTTTTGACTGTATAGCAATTAATAGATTGCTGCAGGGGTGATGTATTTTTGTAGGCCACAACCCAGAAAAAAGTTTGTATTTTAGCACTTCTGGTTCCATCATCCATTCAAAGGTTTTTTTTTTAATAGGTTTTGGTTAAGTGCCTTCTGATGTCTGTGTTTAACACAAGCCAAATATATTTTCTCGTTTTATTCTATGGAAAAATTGGGATTTTGCAGTTGCACTAAATAAGACTACAGAGGTTGTGGGGGGACATTAAACATCATCAGACCAAACAGGAAAACTCATCTATTCACTACTCCGTGTTCACAATCTCACTGTTCATAAGCTTAATGATCGTGATGTTGAAAAGCCATGCAACCATGGTGTAGTTTGTTTATAACCTACATTAAAGGGACAGTTCACCCAAAAATTAAAATTAGCCCATTATTTACTCACCCTCAAGCCATCCTAGGCATATATGACTTCCTTCTTTCAGATGAATCCAATCAGTCAGCGGGTGTTGTAGTTCATCAGTCCAAAAGAAGTTAAATAAAGCGCATGCATCCATAATAAAAAGTGCCTCACACGGCTCCGGGGGGGTGAACAAAGGCCTCCTGTAGCAAATCGATGCGTTTTTGTAAGAAAAATAACCATATTTAAAACGTAATAATCACTTTAATCTAGCTTGTGCCCAACAGTTGTACACAGAAGCAGCTCCAGTTGTTGCGCATGCGCCGGTGAGTCTCGTGAAAACCAACGTTTGTTTACAGGAGCAAAGGAAGCAAAGTCTCCTTACTTGAGCAAAGGAAAACCAGTCTCCTCTTGGCTTAAATCAAAATCCTCAGACATTCTTCTTTACAAATCCTCGTTTTGTACTTCTAATTCAACAAAATTCAAACAAAAATGCATCGATTCGCTACAGTAGGCCTTTGTTCACCCCCTGGTGCCGTGTGAGGCACTTTTTATTATGGATGGATGCGCTTTATTTCACTTCTCTTGGACTGATGAACTGCAACACCCGCTGACTGCCATTAAACAGCTTGTTAGATCAAAGACCATTTTTAATATAACTCCGACTGGATTCGTCTGAAAGAAGAAAGTCATATACACCTAGGATGCCTTGAGCGGGAGTAATTCATGGGCTAATTTTCATTTTTGGGTGAACTAACCATTTAAGCTTTTTACTTCTGCAGATTGTACGTAGGCTTCAGCATTCATAAAAGTTGTTTTCCTTTGTGAAGTTTATCGTGATGAATCAAATGTGTAGGAATCATAAATCTTTGTTGGTCACTAAGCTTATTTTCAGCAATAATCCAAAAGGAAATGGAAACCCCTATTGGGATTTTTTTTCAAAGGAAACGGGGGATGATAACTTCCGGGTTGGCCTACAAAAAACATCATCACCGCTAACCATTTAAGCTTTTTACTTCTGCAGATTGTACGTAGGCTTCAACATTCATAAAAGTTGTTTTCCTTTGTGAAGTTTATCATGATGAATCAAATGTGTAGGAATCATAAATCTTTGTTGGTCACTGAGCTTATTTTCAGCAATAATCCAAAAGGAAATGGAAACCCCTATTGGGATTTTTTTCAAAGGAAACGGGGGATGATACAAAAAACATCATCACCACTCTATTATGTGGAAGTCGATCAACTTTGCAAAAAAAAGGAAAGAAATCTTCTCAAACCTCATAATTCTCTTTGATCCAGAGCTGCTGCTTCAGGAAAGTCTCTATCAGGCTGTTGTCCAGACTATCAAACTGAGCCTGTGACATCTTCATGTACCTGCGGATAATGTAAAGTCTCTCCTCATCCCCATACTCCTCCCCGCAAATGGTGAAACGGTAAAACCACGAGCAGTTCCACGCTACATAAGTGCACAGATGGTACGGGAACAGAATGATTTTACAAAGCAGAATATCAGATATATCAGGCTTCTGATAGCCACCTTTGATGTCTATCTTGTTCTTGATGATGTCTCTGATAATCTGCTCCTCCTCCTCACGGATCTCCTCTTTGGAGCGCCGGTTCTTGCCCTTCTCTTTGGTTTTATTCAGGAGACCTTGCTGCTTGGCCAGTTCAGTAGCCTGGATGCGGTATTTGGGAATGGTCATCAGGTAGTTGATGGCTTCTGTGTAGCTACTCCACCAGCTGTAATACTGCAAACAAATAAAAACATGTTTCTTAAATGGATAGTTCCGACTCTAATATCTAACTCTATGAGCCATTTTCTAAAAATGAATATGCCACACAAAGACATTGCTTGTTGAAACTATCAGCAGCCTATTACAGACATCAAACCTCTTGTTGAAGCTCTTGAGGACTTGTCTGAAATTATTCAATGAGCCAAACTAGTGCACTGATCAAGCTGTAGATGAGCTTCAGTTCTTAAGTATTTTCCAAAACTGGGTACAATGAGGTGAGATTATTCTACTCACCCTTCAACCTTCGATCATTAAAAGGAAATATATGTTGTCTTTCTTCATATAGTTACAGAGGATTACAAAGGAATAATGAAAATAACGAGGAGAATAATACAGCAGGCTGAAAAGAACTATTCCATAGATATTCTTGTCTCATATCACGTCACATTAAAATTTCAAGCTAAACGTTATTATCCTGACTTCTCAAAATAGAACACGAATGAAAATTCAGCTTATTTAGTTCATATGCATAATTTAGACGTGAATATTGTCTAGTATCATGAACTCTCCTCCCAAAATTTTATTGAAACAAAATATAGTATTAATTTCATGAAAAAATACAAGTTAAAATGCTTATGCTTATAATAATGTGTTTAGTCTGTTTTGAACACAGAGGAACACAAGTGTGATCACAATAAGATTGGCTGCAAAGAAAACAACTCATCTCAGCTAGACTTTCTATTATCATCACAGAAGAACTGGCTCAGCCTTTTCCGATGTGTGGGCACCACACTTCACTCTCTCCATCATCAGTGTCAGCAGCTGCATCTGCAGCACTGATTGCATGGGAAAGGCTTTGATACTGTTCAAAATTCGAACTCTAATCGAATGTGTCCACAGCAAATCAACAAACACCAGCCACTGCACTTAGTTATAACTTAAGTATACACTAGTATAAACTATAACTTTTAGTTGGGGTGTTCAGGATTTAACACACATAAACTGCACTTCCAGCCAGCAAAACAAAATTTAGTGAAATTCTAGTAGTATTTTTTACTTTGAACAATTAATGATGATTGAATATTTGACTGCTTGACTACAATTTAATTTAGTGTTACTATTGTAGTGTTATCTACTCAAAGGTGATGAAATCTTCATAAGAGGCTGGATCCAAGCTGCAGCTGGCATAATCTCTGTAGTTACCACGAGATATTGAATTTTGTAATAACGGTTTAAATTATAATTTTTTAATTAATGAATAAGAGAAAAATCACACGGTCCTTAAGTAGAGCTGATGACATGTTCAATAAGTAAAAAACACTGTAATTATATTGCATGTACCTTTGTTTTATAAGCGAAAATATACTGTAAAAATATAGTGTTATTTAGATTTCAAAATGGTTTGTTATTCTAGCCTAAAACATGGAGCGTCGATGTCCCCATTCAACAGGCATTTAAAAATGGTAAATATACCTACCTCATCATCATGCAAAGGTCAAAATCGTGAATCGAATCGTGAGTTGAGTGAATCGTTACATCCCCAGTTGAATAGATGCATTTCTTTGTTATGCATGAAATACTTGAATAGAAATGTGTTGTTAAGGAGTTGTTAATTGCAGATAAACCATAGTTCTGTTAAACCCTTTCTGTTACCAAGTATTGTGGTGCCTTACAAAAAAAAAATTAGAAGAGTCAGGACTGATGTTTGCTTTTATAATTAGGCCAGAGCTACTAAAATAGTTTCAACAGTGCATCTTATATTTTCTATTCTCCTTTGTGCACAAATTGAAGAACTTATCGGTTATCGATATCTGTATCAGAATCGGCCATGAGAAGGACTTAATTATCGGTTATCAGTATCGGTTAAAATGTTTCATATCGTGCATCCCTGATGAATATATTTATACATTAATAATGGATGGGTGCACAATAATTGAAACCATTAAACAAGATTCATTTTCACTTAATTTAATCTTAAAATTCACTTATTTGGAATGAATTTTCTAAGACCACACACTAAACATCGTGTCTTTAGGATTAATTAGGCCCTCAGTTACCATCAGATTAGTGAAACCACAATGAACATTAGCACGTGATTGCACTTGACTAACATACATGTTTTAAGAACATAAAAAAATATGCATATTTCAAAACAATAAAAAAAAAAATTTTTTAAAACAGTCTTTAACCAAGGTAACTTTAGCCTAAAATATGTTAAAGCAGGTAACGCACAATAATTGAAACCATTAAACAAGATTCATTTTCACTTAATTTAATCTTAAAATTCACTTATTTGGAATGAATTTTCTAAGACCACACACTAAACATCGTGTCTTTAGGATTAATTAGGCCCTCAGTTACCATCAGATTAGTGAAACCACAATGAACATTAGCACGTGATTGCACTTGACTAACATACATGTTTTAAGAACATAAAAAAATATGCATATTTCAAAACAATAAAAAAAAAAATTTTTTAAAACAGTCTTTAACCAAGGTAACTTTAGCCTAAAATATGTTAAAGCAGGTAACGATAGCTGACCACATTAATCCACAAATATTAGCGGATTTTATATTTTAAAAAACAACATTGATTAAAACTGCATATACATACTACATATACATGTTGATTTATTTTATAAATATTGTAACTAAATGCATTTGTCTACTAATTACCAAATAGTGCAGTTCTGTCTCTCTAACTCAATGTATTCCAATTGGCCGCTATAAAGTTCCTGGAACTGGATCTGAAGTCTACATGAATCACGTGACGATCAACCATTTCGAACTTCTGTTGGCGCAACTCTCTCTCTCAACACCTCTGACACAAGGTACAACAAGAGGGTAAGTAAGTGACAGAATTTTTGTTTTTGGATGAACTATCCCTTTAAGGTGAGCATTTATGTAATTTTGCTACAATATGAAAAGACTAACAAAACATTTATGGCTCTTTTTTGGCATTATATTTACATGTTCAAGTGTTTTTGGTCATTTCTGATCATGGGACTACATAGAATCTTTCTGCACTGATTTTATTCCATTACCACAGTAAACATTTTTTCAGGCCAAAATGAAATCATCCGTCCAACAAACAAATCTGGCCACCGAAATGAAATCAAAATTTAAAAAAAAAAAAAAATAAAATAAAATAAATGTTTTTGTCTTGAACCAAGGATTCAATAATATCGGTCAGGTATCTGATATATGGTTCAGATTAGGGGTGGGAATATTTAGGCACTTCACGATCCGATCCGATTCCGATTCTGGGAGTCACGATCCGATTCCAAAACGATTCTTGATCTACATTTTTTCCTAATTAATTCTTCTTCTGTGCAAATACATCTTTACAACTTTACATTTTAACCAATATTTCAGTTTCTATGCTTAGTGTTATATTTCAATTTCACAAAGAAACGTACAGTATTTTGTCCAAGCAATAATAAAAGGACACATTTAATTTATAATTTGTCTTAAATCTCATTTTGTGAAAAAAAACATTGTGAATCGAATTGAATCGTGAAATCAAAATCGTGAATCGAATCGTGAGTTGAGTGAATCGTTACATCCCCAGTTGAATAGATGCATTTCTTTGTTATGCATGAAATACTTGAATAGAAATGTGTTGTTAAGGAGTTGTTAATTGCAGATAAACCATAGTTCTGTTAAACCCTTTCTGTTACCAAGTATTGTGGTGCCTTACAAAAAAAAAATTAGAAGAGTCAGGACTGATGTTTGCTTTTATAATTAGGCCAGAGCTACTAAAATAGTTTCAACAGTGCATCTTATATTTTCTATTCTCCTTTGTGCACAAATTGAAGAACTTATCGGTTATCGATATCTGTATCAGAATCGGCCATGAGAAGGACTTAATTATCGGTTATCAGTATCGGTTAAAATGTTTCATATCGTGCATCCCTGATGAATATATTTATACATTAATAATGGATGGGTGCACAATAATTGAAACCATTAAACAAGATTCATTTTCACTTAATTTAATCTTAAAATTCACTTATTTGGAATGAATTTTCTAAGACCACACACTAAACATCGTGTCTTTAGGATTAATTAGGCCCTCAGTTACCATCAGATTAGTGAAACCACAATGAACATTAGCACGTGATTGCACTTGACTAACATACATGTTTTAAGAACATAAAAAAATATGCATATTTCAAAACAATAAAAAAAAATTTTTTTTAAAACAGTCTTTAACCAAGGTAACTTTAGCCTAAAATATGTTAAAGCAGGTAATGATAGCTGACCACATTAATCCACAAATATTAGCGGATTTTATATTTTAAAAAACAACATTGATTAAAACTGCATATACATACTACATATACATGTTGATTTATTTTATAAATATTGTAACTAAATGCATTTGTCTACTAATTACCAAATAGTGCAGTTCTGTCTCTCTAACTCAATGTATTCCAATTGGCCGCTATAAAGTTCCTGGAACTGGATCTGAAGTCTACATGAATCACGTGACGATCAACCATTTCGAACTTCTGTTGGCGCAACTCTCTCTCTCAACACCTCTGACACAAGGTACAACAAGAGGGTAAGTAAGTGACAGAATTTTTGTTTTTGGATGAACTATCCCTTTAAGGTGAGCATTTATGTAATTTTGCTACAATATGAAAAGACTAACAAAACATTTATGGCTCTTTTTTGGCATTATATTTACATGTTCAAGTGTTTTTGGTCATTTCTGATCATGGGACTACATAGAATCTTTCTGCACTGATTTTATTCCATTACCACAGTAAACATTTTTTCAGGCCAAAATGAAATCATCCGTCCAACAAACAAATCTGGCCACCGAAATGAAATCAAAATTTAAAAAAAAAATAAAATAAAATAAAATAAATGTTTTTGTCTTGAACCAAGGATTCAATAATATCGGTCAGGTATCTGATATATGGTTCAGATTAGGGGTGGGAATATTTAGGCACTTCACGATCCGATCCGATTCCGATTCTGGGAGTCACGATCCGATTCCAAAACGATTCTTGATCTACATTTTTTCCTAATTAATTCTTCTTCTGTGCAAATACATCTTTACAACTTTACATTTTAACCAATATTTCAGTTTCTATGCTTTGTGTTTATAGTTGTAATGTCAGTACTGCCATCTTAAGAATAGGGGTGTGAATCTTCTCACGATTCAACTCAATTACGATTATCATTATCAACTCAATATCACGATGCGTCACATTCTCAGTTTTCAATATTACTGCACATGGCTACATTTTCACATAAATTTTATATCATTTAATTTGAAAAAATGTACTTAATTTTTTTATTATATAAGCAGAATACTCTTTAAAACAATTACTTATTTAAAATAAGTGTTCTTTAAGTATCCGAAAGTTTACAGACAATAGGCTAGTTATGGGGTTTTCTTTTTTCCTCCGCATTATTGCCATTTGATTATTATTGATGAGATCATAGACAGTGGCTGCATTTACACTAATGCACAGATCCATTTCGATATATCAGATGTGCTGTCCTGCTCTGAAAACATAACTGACTGTATTTACATCAATTTCATATAAAAGTATTCGGAGATGCAAGTGCATTTAACCGCAGCCGCGATCGAGCTTCAGGACAACAAACACAAAGCATGAAATTCTGTCAGTGCGCGAGTTTCGTGCATCTAACAGTACTGCATTCCAAACGGCAGAAATTAATGCATATCTAAAGTAAAACATGGCGGGTGAAAGCACACACTGTCAAGCAATGCCCACGTGTCTCACAGCGCAAATTCTGTGCAATGAAGCCCGCCGCGTTTCTAGCACGCACACGTGCCATTTGTGGGGAAAAAACCAAGATCAGAATCGATTCAGAATCGTTGAAGAGAGAATCGCGATGCATCGGAAAATCGATTTTTTTCAGATGTTATTGCCCATAACATATTTGCCTTTATTGTAGTGCCCCCTATGGCCGTCCTAGGAGAGTCTATGCATCCGAGTAGTGGGAAATAATACTTAAATATATTCCTGGTTTCAAATCTATAGGCTTTACAATTTGGGCTTCACAATGAAATGTTGCAGTATTTGTTGCGGTGCCCCCTATGGGCGTTTTTTTTATTTGGTGTACTTCTTCAAAATGTACGTAATACAAATTGTTGTCAAAATGGATGACAATTTTATTGGCTCATATCTGCAAAACAATTTGATGAATCAGTTTCTTTGGCTTTTTGTCATGAGGGTCCGTAGATGAAACACACCAAATTGGGTTCTCTGAGATTTACAGTCTCTGATGCCAAAACAGATTTAGAAAAGAAAATAAGGAAGATGATGATTAAGAAAAATAGCGCCATCAGTATGTCGGCCTTTTCAAGCCAATGGCTACAGATGGCAGTAAATGACCAGAACATTTTGTGATGAGTGGTGTACTCACCTGAAACAGTGAGACTGCACAAATAGTTACGAGAATCACTATCCTAACGTCTACTTTGGGAGCAAGTCTTCTTCTGTAGTAGGTGTAGTAGTGGCTGTAGTATTTCTCTGGGTGGTCCAGCATGTAGTCGTAGTCCTTACGTAATTCTTCATCCTGAAAGTTGCAATATGGGAGTCTATTAAGCTGTTATAACTATTTACCATGTCACAAAATTGCAATGGAAAGCAAAATTCAACTTTGATGCTAGTTTGACAAACCCTTGAAAGTATTTTTACTGTAAAAGCTTGAAGACTTTACATTCAGTCAGTCAGACAAACACTATGAAAGACCTTCAGGCCCTGTTTACACCTGGTATTACGAAGCGTTTTGGTCGATTAGATCACAAGTAGATGCGGGAGACACATTCTCGCTCACACCTGGTGTTTTAATCCGTCTCTTCTGTCCACTTTCGACCACTTCTGTTCTGATTTCTTTTGACAGGAGGGTCTATGGGCCAGTCTCCGTGGGCATTTTCTGATCTTACCATTTAATATTGTGTAATAATAAACTCGCGCAATTTACATACGAGTCAAATGCTGTGGGCCCCCCCAAAGCTATTTTTAAAGGGGTCATATGATGCGATTTCAAGTTTTCCTTTCTCTTTGGAGTGTTACAAGCTGATTGTGCATAGATAAGATCCCTGAAGTTGCAAAGACTAAAGTCTCAAAACCAAAGAGGTATTCTTTATCAAAGTTAAGACTCTGCCACGCCCCCCTAAAACGCCTCGTTCTAACACGCCCCCACATACCTACCTCACTATGTGGAAATATTAGCATAATGCACCTAAATGTGCACTCAAAGAAAGAAGGCGTGGTTTCAGTAACCGCCTTTGACATCTGTCAGTCAAAAAATACGGGGTGTCTGTTTACATTTAGTGAAAAGTGGCTGTAAATCATCAGCTCCAGTGGCGCAGATGGATAAGCGCGTGGCATTGGCTTTTTGACGCGATCGACCCGGGTTCGATCCCATCTTTTGCCAAACTTTTTTTTCTCCCTTTTCAAATCTCGTATCACATCGTAAAGGCATTTATTTTCAATCAAAACTAAGGAAGTAATCAAAAAGTTGAAAATAAACTATCGAGTAGGGTTAGGGTATGTGTAGGGAGGGCTTTATTGTACCAATAAGGTGGCATCCATTTAATAATTAAAATTATAATTTACACTCAACACGTTATTGTTGCATACTGTTTTATAATGTACTACAATACTGAAGTGCAGATAATTGCCACTATTTTCAACAAGTAGTATACTTGATAGTAGAAATCTACCAGGACTCTGCTGTTCTTCGGCTGGTTCTTCCTGTATACGGTGATTGACAGATGTCTCGTCCAGTCAGCGGTGAGTAATCCCAAACCAATGGCGCTGTCTCAAACTATACCGACCTCTTCCAGTTTGTCTGATTTTTCTTGTGTTTTCTGACTTGTTATAATGTTTTCTGAATTGTTATTTTGTTTTTTAGACTTGCATTTGCGTTTGTAATTTGTTATTTTGTTTTCAGAATTGTGATCTGCTTTGCACTTCTCGGCCACCGTAATATTATTATAAAATATTATATTTCTAAGCACCACTTATTAAAATATTAATAAAGTCAGTAGCTGCAATAGCAATCAGTAGGTTGCAATAATAGCATCAGCATACCATTAATGCAACAGATAAATCCACCTCACCCGAGCTTTTACGTGAATGTTAAGTTTATACACAACACACCTGAATGAACCCGTTTGCTAATTCATAAACCTCCTAACAAGGACGGCCTGGAGTTACCTTGAGTGTCTCGTAAGCGCTCGCGACGAGCAGAAACTTTTGCTGCGCGGTTTCGCGGGAGTCGTCGCTCTCTCCGGGCTGGTATCTGTCCGGGTGATATCTCCGGGCCAGCTGGCGGTACGCGCGTCCGACCTCCGCTTTACTGGCTTCACGCGAAACTCCCAGCACGTCGTAACAACTCTGAGTCCCGCAGTACAGTCCCTCAATGAGCGCGGAGACCGCAGAAAAGCCCGAAATAAAGACAAGACCGACGCATAAAGTGAGTCTCGGCTCGATGGACGCGGCCATGTCAGCATTCTGAAGCTGCGGTCGCGCTCTGATGACGCAGCGTAGGACGTACACGTGTTGAACAAGGTTCTTCTTCTTCTTTCCAGTTTAACGGCGGTTGGCATCCAGCTTATTGGTGCATTACCGCACCCTTCTGCTCCGGAGTGTGGATCAGAGAATAGGTTATCTATTCCCTTTTCCCCCTAAAACTTACACATCACTCACATTGTCCCCTCACATTAATATCCACACACACATCATACATCAAATCCTGCTTAAAACCCCTGCTTCCCTTAAAAAAGTAATCAATATTCTACTCTGTGCCCTATTTACTGTGCTTAGTAACCCTTGTAATGTGATCTAGTGCACCCCAATCTCCCTTAGTTTATTCTTCATTACCTGCCTCTGTGTTTCATATCTCTTACAAGTCATGATTATGTGCTCCACTGACTCCTCTTCTCGACATCCCTCACTCAACCCCGTCTCGTGCTTCCCTCACCACAGCAAATTCTTAGTGCTTGAGTCTGAATAACCTCTAACCTTTTTAAAAGAGACTTAACTGCAGACCCAACCACTATACTACCATAATCCAACACCGATCTTATCAAGGCCACATAAATCCTTTTAAGAGATGAACGACTGGCTCCCCACTCTCTTCCTTTCAAACATCTCATCACATTAATTACCTTTTTACACTTGTCCTCAATTTTCTTTATTTGTTCTGCAAATGTCAACCTCGAGTCAAATGTCACGCCTAAGAATTTAAAGGATCCTACCCTCTCTATCTCTCTGCCATACATCCTTAACCTCCTATCTTCCTGAATTATTTTCCTGGTAAAAAAGACTGTTTGAGTCTTTTCTACTGAGAACCTAAACCCCCATTCATTGCCCCATCATCTGCAAACAAAGAAGTTCCAATGTCTTCAGGAACATTTACAAAGACATAATTTATCATAATAATAAATAACAGCGGACTTATCACACTTCCTTGGGGTGTTCCATTCCCAACCTCATATTGGCTTGATATTTCTGCCCCAATTCTCACTTGAATTCTCCTACCAAACAGAAAATCTTTTATCCAGTTAAACAATTTCCCACCTATCCCTATTTTATCCAGCTTGACATCATCTGCAAACAAAGATGTTCCAATGTCTTCAGGAACATTTACAAAGACATAATTTATCATAATAATAAATAACAGCGGACTTATCACACTTCCTTGGGGTGTTCCATTCCCAACCTCATATTGGCTTGATATTTCTGCCCCAATTCTCACTTGAATTTTCCTACCAAACAGAAAGTATTTTATCCAGTTAAACAATTTCCCACCTATCCCTATTCTATCCAGCTTGATTAATAACCCCTCCTTCCACATCATATCATAGGCTTTTTCAATATCAAAGAATACTGCAACTACGGTCTCTTTATTTGTTTGTGCCTTCCTTATTTCAGTCTCTAATCTTACTACTGAATCCATTGTATTCCTTCCCTTCCTAAAACCACTCTGACAGCTTACCAATAAATTTCTTTTTTCCATTACATATGACAATCTATCTCCCTCCATTATCTTACACAAATTAGATGTAAGGGCAATTGGTCTGTAACTTGTGGGTTTAGTTGGATCTTTGCCAGGTTTCCTTATCGGAATCACTACTGCTTCTTTCCATGCAATTGGCATTCCACGGTTTCCCCTCATTCCACACTTTATTATATAACTCAAGCAACTTTAACAGTGATCCTTCCCCAAAGTGTTTTAACATTACATAACACACCTGATCCTTCCCTGGAGAAGTAAGCTTTGCTCTTTTAATCGCTCTTACCATTTCCGCCAGAGAAAAAGGCTCATCAATAATACCACCAGTCTCTTCCTTCCTATTTAAAGCATGTACATGTTGACTCAAAGTTACTGACCTTCTCCTTCTCTCTTCTTCGGACAAATTTTCTGAACTGTGTATCTTTATAAATGATTTTGCCATAATCTCTGCCTTTTCCAAATTAGTGACACCCATTTCCTCCTCTAATATCAACACTGGATATTCCCACTCTAATCTTACTACTGAATCCATTGTATTCCTTCCCTTCCTAAAACCACTCTTACATCTTACCAATACATTTATTTTTTCCATTACATATGACAATCTATCTGTTATCATTCCCTCCATTATCTTACACAAATTAGATGTAAGGGCAATTGGTCTGTAACTTGTGGGTTTAGTTGGATCTTTGCCAGGTTTCCTTATCGGAATCACTACTGCTTCTTTCCATGCAATTGGCATTCCACGGTTTCCCCTCATTCCACACTTTATTATATAACTCAAGCAACTTTAACAGTGATCCTTCCCCAAAGTGTTTTAACATTACATAACACACCTGATCCTTCCCTGGAGAAGTAAGCTTTGCTCTTTTAATCGCTCTTACCATTTCCGCCAGAGAAAAAGGCTCATCAATAATACCACCAGTCTCTTCCTTCCTATTTAAAGCATGTACATGTTGACTCAAAGTTACTGACCTTCTCCTTCTCTCTTCTTCGGACAAATTTCTGAACTGTGTATCTTTGTAAATGATTTAGCCATAATCTTTGCCTTTTCCAGATTAGTGACACCCATTTCCTCCTCTAATATCAACACTGGATATTCCCACTGCCTCCTATCTCCACCCATCTTCTTTATCATTGACCATACCTCGCCCACAGGTGTTGATCTTCCAATTTCATTACAAAATTTCCTCCAACTTACCCTATTTGCCTGTCGTATAGTTCTTCTCACTTCTGCTTGCGCCTTCTTGTACTGAATAAGACTCTGCATGTTATGATTCGTTTTTACTAGTCTAAATGCTTTTTTTTTCTTTCTTACTGCCTTGTGACACTCCTCATTCCACCAGGGCACCAGTTTTCGATTACCTCTGTTTTTCCCCTTAGGAATAGCTTTCTCCGCTGCCATAATAATTGCTACAGTAACTTGCTTATTTACATCCTCTATATTTCCAGTTATATCAATCCTTGTCATTGTTTCTTCACTCATCTTCTTGAATTTATCCCAGTCTTCTTTTTCAAATATCCACTTTGGGATCCTTTCTTCTACCCTTACTTCTTGTCTCCCACCAACTCTGCATAGGACTGGGTAGTGATCACTACGCAGCGTAGTTGTTGTCCAGACCTCCCATTTACTCCTTCCAGCCAAAGTGTTGGACACTAAAGTTAAGTCTAATTCAGATTCCATTCCTGTTACTAAGTTTATCCTAGTTCCATTTCCATCATTCAAACTGACCAATCCTCCCACCAGTTTCAGTTCTTCTATAGTCTTACCATTTGCATCTGTTTGTACACCCCCCCACATAGAGCTATGAGCATTAAAATCTGCACACCAGATTACTTTTTGTCTGTCCTGACCTTGAATACTTAGTAAGTTATCAAGCATCAACCTTTTACATGGATTATAGTAGTTGATAACACTTAACCCCTCCCCTCTTTCCCACACCTCCACCGCTATGAATTCCTGATTTACCCCCATTTCTAGTAACCTATATGGCAATCCAATTTTGATAAATGTAGCACACCCTCCTCCTCCTCCTCCATCAGTTCGATCTTTCCTTAACACTGTGTACCCATGTATTACAAAATCAAGATGTGGTTTCAGCCATGTTTCCTGAATACATAACACATCTGGTTTCTCTTCTAATTCATTTATGAAATGCTTAAATTCTTGACCATTGGCCATTAAGCTTCTAGCATTCCATTGTAAAATAATTACCATTAAAATTATTAACCAACCCATGGTGTTAAATCAATTAACCAAATCAATTTTTTGATTTAACTTCTGCAGTACTATTAATCACCCCTGCTATGAATGTAACTAAATCTCCTTTTTCCCACATACATTCTTTCATTGATTCTTTGATTTTGTTCTTGTGCCACCATACCTTCTAACTCTCTTACGCCATTTTCTCTCTCTTTTGATACACTTACTGGTTCAGCATAGGATATCCTTCTCTCCACAATTATCTTTTGAATTTTAGTCTCCCGTTTCATAAATTCACATCCTCCATATGCCACATTGTGGGCTCCTCCACAGCTGCAACATTTTGGTGGAACCCCTACTCGACACTTTCCATAATCATGGTCCCCTCCGCACCTAGCGCACCTTCTCTGCCTGTTACAATTCTTAGCAGTGTGTCCAAACCTCTGACAGTTAAAGCATCTCATTGGCTTTGGTACAAACAACCTTACTGGATAACTCATAAATCCCAAGAATACCCTCTTTGGTATATTTTCTCCTTCAAACTCTACGGACACCGATTCACTGTCTCTCATCACTCCTTCCTTTGTTGTTTTCAGTCTTTGTACATTAAGTACTTTCCCTCCTTTTATATTTCTTTTTAATTCTTCCATGCTAACATTTATTGGCACCCCCGTTATCACTCCAGTGCTTCCACCTCCTATCCGAGCTCCCACTCTTCCAGTGTTTTCCACCTTGCATTTTCCTATTTCTTTAACTTTTAGCACTTTTTCAATTTGCATTGCATCAGCACACCTCACCAATAGATTGCCATCGTTAAGGACCTTTGCGTACTCTATATCCCCAATCTTGTTAGCCAGAGTTGTTGTTAGCACCAGTGGATTTACCTTCTTCATGCTCCCCTGGTTCTTCTCATTAAATCTTATTATGACTACATACTTTTCCTCTCTTTCTTTCTGGACCATAGTTTGTCCATCTTCTTCACTTTCTGTGCTATCATCTTGCTCATTTTTTACTCTTTTATTCCCTTTAGCTCTTTTGTCATCCATCCGTCTCTTATTTTCTCCCCATTCTTCTTCTTCCCCTTCATTATAATCCATATTATTCCGCCCACCTACCTCTGATCCATTCACGGAACAGTCGTGCTCAACCGCCTTCAAATTCCGTCCTTTTGCTTCCAGCGTATTCAGTCTCCCCTCCTACTTGTATTTAGACCGAACTCCCGACCTGTCTTCCCGTGACTGTACGTCGTTTAGATTAATCTTGAACAAGGTTCAAAATGTATTCCTAATAATCTGTTACACCAAATACACAAAATAATGATCTTTAAAAAAGCAATCTTTAAAAATGATCTTTAATAGGGTAGGTGGCCTTTCTTTTTTGATGAAATGCAATTACTCCACTGGTGAATTACCTATTAAACTGGCTAGATTTCATCAACAAGCTTTGTTAGCCTGGAAACTGGTTTACAACCACAACTTTTCCCCCCACAAAACCATCTTATGGAATAATTTGGATATTAAAATTAGAAATAGATCAGTCTTTTTTGATAAATGGTTTAATAAAAACATAATTTTTGTTGCTGGTTTATTCAACTCTAATGGGGATTTGTTATCTTATGAATGTTTTATGAATATCCATCAATGTCCCGTTCCGTTTAAAGAATTTAACTCTGTTATAAAGGCGATTCCTGATGGATTAATATGTCTGATGAAAGCTTCCCTCACCCATGAGTCATGCTCAAAACAACTTTCACAGTTATGTTTGGGAGGTGTTTTGCTTTTGAGTAAAGAATGTAATAATACATTTATTCGTCAACTTTCTCAATCTCGAAACTCAATTTCTCCAAAAGAGAAATTTTTTGGGGGGGGGTTCTAAAATACATAACATTCAGTGGGCTCAAAGGCATTTGTTAGGAACTGGCTTTCTTTGTGGAAGTTTTGCATTTAAAGAGCTAACAAAATATTTTAACTCAAATCAATATTTTGTGTGTAATTATTTACTTATGTGGCAAGTAGCCATGTAATAAGCAGGATAATGTACATTCAGCTGGTTGTGTTATTGCAGAATAAACCTCTTAAGGGTGATGTAAGAGCCCTCCGCTTTAAGCTGGGGTCCTGATCACCCTGTTGGTGTCTATTCTGCGATAACAACCAGCTGGATGTACATTATCCCTTACAAATAATCAGTCTGTAACTCATCAGTCTGTCAGTCTTTACTTTCTATTCCATTGAAACTAAAGAATGCCCAGACTGACTAAGACCTTCCCCGTTATTTGACTGCATAACTTGTGCGTGTCCAGGCAGCAGTAGCTCCTCCTCCGCATGCTTGTTCAGCATGTACACAGAGTGTTGTTCACTGCTGTCATGAGTCCCAGAGGAAGCGCCCGTCTTTTCCTGTTAGTTCTGCTGAACCTGAACCCGCAGTGTGTGTCAGGAGGTAAGATCATCGTCTGGCCTTCCGAATTCAGCCACTGGCTCAATGTAAAAGTTATCCTGAATGCACTGATCGCAAGAGGACACAATATTACAGTGGTGACCCACACAGCTACACCGTCTGTCAACACCACCCCATCCGTTGGCTACAATGTGGAGATTCTACAGGTGCCTCACACAAAGCAGGACATCCTGGAGAATATGGAAAGGATGCTGAAATACTGGACTCATGATCTACCCAATGACAACCTCATCAAGGCTTCAATGAAGATCAAGGAGATGATTGACATAGGCACAGAACAGAATCAAGCCGTGTGCAATGCACTCTTTGCCAGAAAAGACCTGCTGGAGAAGTGGAGAAAAGAGAAGTTCGACGTCTTACTTGCAGACCCTCTTTTCATGTGCGGGGAGCTGCTGGCACAGAAGCTGAACCTACCGTTAATCTTCAGTCTCAGGTTTTCATTTGGTAACACTGTTGAGAGGCTCTGCGGCCAATTGCCGGCACCGCCATCCTACGTCCCTGCCGTCGTCTCTGAGAATACAGATGAAATGGATTTCTTGCAGAGACTGAAAAACTTCCTCTTTTATGGCACACAGGATGTCCTGTTTTATCTAGTGACTAAATCAAAGTGGGATCACTTTTATACGCAAGTCATGGGTAAGTACACTTACAACTCATTGCAATGAAAAAGGCCTTGTTCTGTATTAGATCTAGTAGATCATAATTTTTTATATATATATATATATATATATATATATATATATATATGTGTGTAAATCTGGTATATACATAAACACATAAATTAGTTGTTGCACATCTTTTTACTCAAGTGAGCACTGTTTTATACCGCCTATGGTTAGCACATTTAGGCCTAAATTTAACATTGGTGTATTTGAATTGCATATACACTTTCCATCCGTTTGGAGCAAACAGTTTTAACATAAACTAGATTGAAAAGTTTGTAGACAAACTTTAAATTGGCTTGAAAATAACCTAGCTAGAAAGTTTTAAAAAGTTTTAAAAGCTTGCAGTCTGAAAGTTTTCAGTTTGAAGTAGTTTCAAAGTTAAAATAGTTTTAAAGATTAAAGTTTGAATGTTTTCAAGGCAATACAGTCTATCAGAAAAACAGATAGGTATAAAACATATCGCTAGGGATGGTTTACCTGGGATGGTTGCTAGGCTGTTTCTAGCATGACTAGCATTTTGCTAACATGTTTTTAGCATGATTAGCATGTTGCTAGCATGGTTAGCATGTTACTAGCATGTTTCTAACATGGTTAGCATGTTGCTAGCATGATTAGAAAATTGGTAGTCTGGTTTACGAAAACCGTAAGCCGGATCAGTTAGAAAAGATTTAGCAACCTGAGTCAGACCAGTCTGAAGGTCTGGGCCGAGTTTGGTGGTTGTAGCTTTAAAGGTCTAGGAGGAGATACACTTTCAAATTTGGTATCAGAAGAAGAAGAAGAAGAAGAAGTTTACATTTTCAGTAAGTTGACTTTTTCAAGCCAACTTAACTAATAAACTTAATATGCATATTTGTCACAGGAATGTAACGGGTAAGATTTCTGTAATAGTATAATAAACAAAATGCATTTTAAATGCACGAAAAATCGGTTTATATATTTATCATCAATAAATCCAATTTGTTTTAATCTCATATGTTTGAAATAACTGAATATTGCTTTTTCCACAGCTAGCCATATTGTAACCATGTTCATACTTTTTTAACTGAATAAATGTAATTGTTTTCACAATGAACAGACTTTTGCCAATTCTAAGCAATTTGAATAAATGCATTTTGATATGTAATATGTATATAATAATTGATATATAATAAATTATTAGTAAATAAACTCTGCCCTTTTGTCAGAAATTCAGTTAAGAAATCTTACCTGTGTCTCACCTGTTACATTGATGTACTGTATTACACAAATATGCACTACATTTAGCTTATTGCTTTATGTTGTAACTGCAATCCAAATGGATGGAAAATGTATATGCAGTTGAATTTACATGTAGAGACGTACCTTATTGACACATGAAAGGCTGCTGAACATTTTCACCTTTCTGGCTTAGATAAAATACATTAAATTAATTACACGTTGACCTTTTGTGATCGCATGCCCTTATTGAAGTGCACTGATGAAGAAAAGCACACTTCTGATCCTTGCACTTCAACAACATGCATTACCTACAAAGTCATGTCAGCAAACCCATGCGTGTTCTCAGTGTTCTCTGATTGGTTAAAATAGCTCAGGCCATTCTTTGGACTCTTTTATTGATTTTCAGAAATATTCACCTAGTAATAAAGAATATAAATCTGCCATGAAGAAAACAATGTTTAAACTTTTATGTAATGATGTGTGATATATTTTGCTCATAAAAACACAAGCAAGAGAAAACAAGCTCTTGGGTATTTGGACTTTTGACTCCTTTTGAACCTCATAGTTACCATGATATCGTCTCTCTGATAACAATAGGATGAGTCTCCCTTTAACATAAAACTTAATTAATCCATTCGAAAAATCTGTATTCCTCTATGAACAGCTATTTTTCATTTCAGTTCAAAACTTTAACCAGCCAAAGTCATTTAGAAAAAAAATATATGACATTTTGTAATCTATTTGCTATGAGATCGGATTGTGACCCAAAACTCTATAATAAAACTGGTCATGCTTGAAATAACAAAGTAATTGAGATACAGTATTTTCCCTTTTTGAGCCACACCATTGTTTGCTTAAAGGTGCAGTAGGCGATCTTGGAAAATGCTAACTTTAGCCTGATAGCACTGAAAGCGAACGTCCCACCCTCCCTGCAATCGCCGTCCAAAGCCACGCCCCCTGAACGCATATACGCTCACAGACCAGAGACAACATTACTACAATAGGCTACTTCAGCGGTTCCCAATTCCAGCCCATGTTCCGAAGTGAAGTAAACTTCAACGGATTTCCCCCGCTCAGGGAGTAGGGAGCAATGAAAACTGTGTAGGGATCATATCGATCGGAACACAGTTCATGCACGTAGATCACTTCTAACGAGCTGGCGTAAGGACTGGATTAACCGCTGGGCTACATCATGTGTCATTCACCGGTGAGAAAACTTTAAGAGTACTACAATACCAGGAAGGAAGATCGGGTTGTTGATATTTGTCTGCCATTCTCGCTCTGTCTGCACAGTGTGCGTGAACGCGCTGATGACGTATCCGATCTGCACAAACAGGGTGCGCAGAGGTATGCAGATACATATGTTGACAGGCAGGTAGGAAAGCATATTAAAACGCTCGGACCTAGCGTTTTGATTGGACGAACATTTCTTGATCCTACGCCTTCCACAGAATATATAAATACAGACAAATACATTTAGACCACTTAACTTAGTGATTGCTATCGGGATGTGAAGAGACTTTCAACCAGCATAACAAAAAATGTTTCTGAAGACAATCACCTATTGCACCTTTAACTCCTGTTCTGAGTCAGTGTCAATGTTACACTCATACAAAGAACTAGATAATACTAAGGCTTTACAACTGGTCTTAAACATGAACAAACTAATTCTGGGTAAAACCAGTAAAACAGGCAACTCTGGCAAGAACTTCCCATGTTATTTTTAAATTCTACAAACATAATTACAGCAAGATTTCATTTGAGAATATGTTGTTTTATTTCTACAGTTCTGACCAATAAACAAACTGAAAAACATGAGCTAGAACAGGGGTGTCCAAACTCGGTCCTGGAGGGCCGGTGTCCTGAAGAGTTTACCTCCAGCTCCAATTAAACACACCTGAACCAGCTAATCAAGCTCTTAGGCATACTAGAAACTTAAAGGCAGGTGTGTTGAGGCAAGTTGGAGCTAAACTCTGCAGGACACCGGCCCTCCAGGACCAAGTTTGGGCACCCCTGAGCTAGAAGGTCCAACACCATTTTGGATAGGTTACTTGAGGTTATAACACGTCATTCTGAATAGCTTCAAAATTTCCGAACAATACAAGAAACATAAAACCACTGAAAACGTGCACTTTGCCATGCAGTGATTTCACATTCGAGCAGTACATCCTGCAAATTAGATAACATTCTCAGGAGTTTTTAAGATATTTACAGGGCTTAAAGTTCTCCGGCACGGTGCCGGTGTTGTGCCCAATTTCGACCCCTGCCCTCCTTGAAATCGCTATCTGATTGCCTAATCCTAACCCCTCCCCTACACCTAAACCTACCAATACTAGGGGGGTACTAATCTGGCGGGGGTCAGAATTGGGCACAACACCAGATCTCCGGCGTGCAGCGTTTGGCTGCTGAAAAAAATGATCCTACATTTAAAAAAAATACTTGTTGATATCACTTTCGAGTTCATTAGTTCACCTACCAATGGTATGAGAGGAGCACAGCTTTCACTCTCAACCAAACTAACATTACTAGCCAATCAGAATTGTTTGCTCTAATAAACACGTGACGCGCATAATAGTATCCAACTGCAGAGTCGCAGCCCTGATGAATGGAGAAGCGCAACACGTTGAAAAAGCTGCGAGGCGCAATGTTCAAATATGTCCATCTAGCGCACATTTACATAGAAAAACTAATTAAAAAGCAGCGGAGCTTTGTAAACAACTCAGCGTAATCACGACATCTCCTCAAGAATGATATGATTGCCAGAACAAATTTACCGGGATTTTTGAAAAGGTCCTGTTCACACATGATCTCTTAATGGTAACTTACCGGTAATTTACCAGTAAAGACTGTATGTGTGAAAGGGGCTAAACTCTTCCTCTGTATATGCTGTGAATTGTTTAAAGGGGTCCTATTATGCTCTTTTACAATGTCTTGAATTTGTTTTGGGCGTGTACTAGAACATGCTGTCATGCTTGGTGGTTCGAAAAATGCATTATTTTTTACATAATTTGCATTATTACAACACCTCTCTCCCCAGTCTGGCACAAACGGCTCGATTAGTTCCGGGTTTGATGAAGGCCCGCCTTTCAAAAAACAAAATGTGATGTGATTGGTTAGCTGTCCCAGTGCGTTGTGATTGGCGAACAGCTTAGACGGTGTTTCAGTACGGCCCCGCCGTAAGTTTAGTTAAGGATGCCGTCAATACCGCCATATCAATTTGAGCCGGATTCAGACCCAGAGAATATTGAACAAGAGGATCGCGCAGAACTGTTGCACGCACAGATATTGCAAGACATTTTACAGTGGTAATGTTATTGTTGTTTTGTTTTTTTTGTTTTTTGCTAAATCATGTTTTAGATAGGATGTCAATAACCACTTAAAAATAACTGCATTTACTATGTACAGATAAGTGCATATGTATTATTTTTTTATTGTTATTTAATTTTAACATTATAACATGAATTGCAGTGAAACTGTTATACAGTTGAATTTATTTATACCGTAGTCCAGTGTTTCCCAGGCGGCATATATATGCAAAT
>NW_015505732.1:501825-503322 GCF_001515645.1 Sinocyclocheilus grahami
AAATTGTAATTAAACCCTCCGCACCGCTGTTCCACCTGACTGCCTCGTCTCGTTAAGCAATTTATAATTAACACAGCGCAGACGAAAACATTCTCCCCGCCCTCTATGTGATATGATAACTCAAGGTGAGCAACAGGAAGGCTACAAGCTGATGGCTGTCCGTCGCGTGTCCAGGGGGAAGCGGGATTATTCTTGAGCGGGTCTGTTCCGTACGGCTGCCTGATAACACTGGGCCCCCTGGTTGAACAGACACCTGGTTGCAGAAAATCCCAGCAGCCCTCCCCTCCGGAGCAGACCACTAATCAGGTGCTATAGAGAGCGAGAGAGAGATATAGCCAGTAAGAGTTGAGTCCCAAGACAGGCCACAGCTGAGCTCAAACCTGTTAAAGTCAATTATGCAGGGGACGAGTTCCAGGAGAGGGGAGCCATGGGTGAAATTAAAGCCTGGCACTTGAGGTGACAGACGGCCTGTCTGTGTGAAGGAATAATCTTATAAACACCTGAAAAATCATCAAAATTAGGCACTAAGAGGCGAACAGTTGCATCACTTTAACATGTGGTATTTACTGCATCTTATTCAGAAAACCAGGCGCTGAGTACCCTGGTATGGGCTCCGTTTACACCTGGCATTAAATTAAATTCACCCAATCTATTTTGTGAATGCATGTTATTGATCTCATTGTGAACAAGTCGTCTGTGCATGTTTCTTTTTTTCCAATTCAGATCTGCCTCCATCCAATCAACAACTGGTGAACCAAGAGCCCCATCCTACATTTTCTTTATTTTTGTAATCTATTCTCACTATGATGTACAGTACATGGCAGTATGGAAGAAAAGGATTAACCCTACAGACTTTAAGATGAGTTTTACATCTGACTTTTTTTTAGCCAGATTGGATTTATACTTGCATTCATAATGTGATCAGATAAAGATCCGAGAAGAATACCGTCACTTGCATCTTACATTAAAATTTCAGACATCTACAGCACCAATTCTACCAAAATTTACAAACATTGATGATTAATTCAAAATCTTCTTGCCACTCATTCTGGACTCTATTTCCCATAACCCCTGCCTAGGAACTCATTATCAGACTCTACCTGTTTCCTGTCAGGAGGACTATAAAGGTTGCACACACTCTCACTCACATTGCTGAGTACTGTTTGTATGTTCATTCCTAGCCAGCCGTTGTTCCCGTGCTTTTCCGTGTTTCCTGTGTTTCCTTGCCTTGCCTCACCTTAGTGTTTTGCGTTGGACTGTTTATCTCATTTTTGATTGCTTGCTGCCTGCCCTGACCTTTGCCTGTTGTTTGGATTACTCTGTTGCCTTGCCTCTACCATTGACGTTAGCTGGGACTTTGACCATGTCTGTTTTTACTACGCTCTTTAATAAAGCCTACAAGAGGATCGAATTGTTTAATTGTTTGCTCTAATAAACACGTGACGCGCATAATAGTATCCAACTGCAGAGTCGCAGCCCTGATGAATGCAACACGTT
>NW_015505732.1:503505-504010 GCF_001515645.1 Sinocyclocheilus grahami
GGTAATTTACCAGTAAAGACTGTATGTGTGAAAGGGGCTAAACTCTTCCTCTGTATATGCTGTGAATTGTTTAAAGGGGTCCTATTATGCTCTTTTACAATGTCTTGAATTTGTTTTGGGCGTGTACTAGAACATGCTGTCATGCTTGGTGGTTCGAAAAATGCATTATTTTTTACATAATTTGCATTATTACAACACCTCTCTCCCCAGTCTGGCACAAACGGCTCGATTAGTTCTTAGACGGCGTTTCAGTACGGCCCCGCCGTAAGTTTAGTTAAGGATGCCGTCAATACCGCCATATCAATTTGAGCCGGATTCAGACCCAGAGAATATTGAACAAGAGGATCGCGCAGAACTGTTGCACGCACAGATATTGCAAGACATTTTACAGTGGTAATGTTATTGTTGTTTTGTTTTTTTTGTTTTTTGCTAAATCATGTTTTAGATAGGATGTCAATAACCACTTAAAAATAACTGCATTTACTATGTACAGATAAGTGCATAT
>NW_015505732.1:504160-505299 GCF_001515645.1 Sinocyclocheilus grahami
TCATGTTCATATTATGTATAGGCATATTACATTATGTATTTTAACAGTGTTGTTCAATAAAACCATGTAATTACTTGGTTTTGATACTTTATTTGAGCCAATTATTATTGCCTCATCGTTAGTTTATATATAAATAGTCATACTAAAGCCTGGTTTTCAGTTAGGTCTATTTGTTTAACTAAAAAATATCAGATTACTCAGTTGTCAAAATAATCAGTACACTCTAAAAAATGCTGGGTTATTTCAACCCAACTTTGGGTCAAATATGGACTAACCCAACTTTTGGGTTAAATATTTAATGTAAAAATTTAACCCAACAGTTGGGTTAGTCCATATTTGACCCAAAGTTGGGTTGAAATAACCCAGCATTTTTTAGAGTGTAGATTACTTGATTACCAAAATAATCATTAGTTACAGCCCTAGATTAGTTAAAATATTTCAAAATACAACTGCATTGTTTTACTTTTTGTAATTAAAAGACAAATATTTTGTCATTGAAAATTTCTTAAAAATAGTATTAAAATATTATTCTAGTGAACCAAGTATCTGTATTTTGTCTCATCTCATAAGCTATTGTCACACCCCTAGTGTCGATAAGCAGTGATATAACTCATATTTTTCCAAGTGTATGATATAGCTTTCATTCTTCAGGTCAACCATATATTCACAAAAAAAAAAAAGCAAAACAGTTTGAATAAGGAAAGCAATAACTTTGCCATATTATCCTTTCAAATGTTAAAGTTGCCACAGTCATTGCATGCTTTGCATGTGCTGCCCCATCCCCTCCCCCCGCCCCCGGAAAAAAGTTCAGGCTCAGGATTTTCTTTTGCTTTAACCCCTGTATTTATTCCTATTAGAAGATTATTTGGTCTGCTAATGCCATGCACTTTGAAATCTTTCTTTTTTAAGTTCTGAAAGTTATTAAGGGCATATCTGTCACGAATCCGGTCCATGAACTTTCATCTGATAGCCATCAGAGGTCACCCTTTCCTATTGCATTGACTCTCGCACTACACACTGTTGCACATCACCCCGGACTACATTTCCCATCATGCATTGCACTGATTGCACTCAGCACGGATTGCACACAGCTGTACACTGATTGCACCCAGCTGTTTCATATCACTCCCTCACTATTT
>NW_015505732.1:506962-525016 GCF_001515645.1 Sinocyclocheilus grahami
CTTCCCCCAGATAGTTACATTACTTAGCCTTAGCCTTAGCCTTAGCCTTAGCCTTAGCCTTAGCCTTAGCCTTGTTTTCTCGGTTCTTGGTCTTCGCCTGGTTTTCTTGGATTTCTCCCTCTCATCTCGCCCCTGTGATTCTGTCTGCTGATCGGTGACCTACGCTAGCCCTGGGACTATTCTTGTGTTTTGCCCGCCATATGCCTGTTTACCACGTCTCTTGAATAAAGCCTGCAGATGGATCCACACGTCTCACGTCTTGTCAGCCCCGTTACAATATCATACTACTCAAGATACACAAGTGTACACAACATGAAATGTGAAATGTAGCCTACCAGATTTTTTTTATGACTACCACAAAATGTAAACTTGCATTATGCTTGAGTTCTCTGTTTTTGGTATAATAAAAACATGCAATAGCCTACAGTATATGTTAACAGTTCCAGTTGAGTTTGCCCCACTCCCTTCAGTGCCATGAACTAATGTGAATGAGATCAGATCGCATATGAGTTTATGACTCTGTGGAGAGTGGGGCAACTGACAAAAGTGACTATTAACAGCCAGCTAAATGAGATTTTCTTATAGAATGGCACATTGACATAGTTATTATGAATGATATAAATCTGTCATGTTTCAAGCTTTTATCTAATGTGTGTGACATATTTGTGAATTCTGTAAATGAGTTCAAAGTGAGAATTCAAAGTAGATGGTTTTAAATTATCTAAAGCAAAAACAAAGGAAAAAATTTCAAAAACAGACTAAAATGTCAAGCAAAAGCATGATATGTAGCTATATTTTTGCTTTTTAAATGGTTTAAAAACCTGCTCTAAAAAGCAAACATCTTGACAATTTCAGATCCAGATTTCCCTTAGTCTTGAAGCAGGGGCATTTCATTTGTGCTATTCCAATAAATGCTTAAATAAAATTTGAAACGTTTTCGTGGATGGCCCAAAAAAATCCAAAACTGAGACAAGGTTCATGACTTAAATGACTTTTTGTTTGTTTGTTTTTTTATGACCCATAGGTGGCGTTGTCCCAATATACTTCTACTTGAATTTTACTTTATTTTATTTTATATTGTTACTTATGGTTGTTTTGGTTTTTAATTTAATAATCAAAAAGTGAAAAATAAGTACACTTTAACATACAAAGAGTGCTTAATATGGAAATAACATACTTAAAAAGAATATAATTAAGTGTGAAATGAATGTAATGTTTTGTCGGACACTTCAATTGCATCTTAATTGCGATTAAATGAAAATGTACTGTAGTTTGAATTTATATTAAATGCAGTTAGCTGAAAATTTGAGTTCTTTATGACCAACTTAGGACTTCGGTAGGCTACATCCTTATATGTAATTTCATAATTCTATTGTCTTTGAAATATGGTCTTAAAATATACGGCCAAATGTACTGACAAGCATTTAGCCTAAGTTAAACTAAAATATACTTTAATGTCATTGGTATTGAACCTGTAGGCTATGTCATGAATTTAGAAACAGGCCTATTTGCAATTACGAAGTTGCAATTAACCTAAATATATTAATTTTAAATGTAATATTGAAAACACACTACAGTTAAAAGTATCAAGTAGGCCAACTTTACATTTGTGTTGTTAGTCAACACATCAAAATAAGTAAAGCATGACAAGTGTTTATTAAAACATAATAACATGACTCTCTTTATACACTTAAATGGTCTTTTATTTCATTAATAAGACTAGCCTATATTATATGCACGTATTTTACTGTATAACGGAATTTACTGTATAACGCGGAATGTCAAGGGGTCCAGAAAAAAAATTGGAATTTAAAACAAAAATGGAATTTGGGAAAAAAGTTGTTGTTCTAGTCTAGTAGATAAATAGCTGTATTCTGTACGTTTTTACTTGTGTACGATAATTTTCTTCCAAATACGATAATTTTGAGCTTCTGGTACGATACTTGGACATTTCCAATCTAGCAACACTGGCCGCCACCACCCCTCACACAGAAACTTTCCGTCCTGAACGGGTATGCCCAGATCCTTGGTATCTTGGAGAAACCGCTCATATCAAACAATCTGTTTGCCTGCTGCGTCTTCACGAATGCTTCTAAAATGCAATGTTTGGGAAAGTCGTTTACACTTTTCGTAATCTTCCTATTTGGTGACTTGAGCTTTACGCACAGTGGTAATGTGCTCGTGCTCGTGCTGCCGGGAGAATACAGCCACTGGTACAACATGCGTGTGTATATTAGCCCTGCAAACCAAATAAACATTGTAACTTTATAACAGCCAAAATGTTCAGAAAAAATTTCATAGCACAAGACTTGCGACTGAGCTTTAGGATTGAACTTCTGACCTCTGCATTGATTTGAGTCCCAACAAAACTATCTTGATGCCCCCCAAATAGTGAATCAGCAACTTTGTTAGTCTATATGTTTATATTATCTCCAAAATATGTGCTATATAAGGAATAATATTGTGGGTAATTTGATACCTTTTGGTCAATCTTTCATTTAAGCCATGCACTAAGCAATGGGAATTTTTTTTTATGTATACCTAAGTTGGTTTAGGATCAAAACACATTGCTCCACGATGTATTTTTCACTGCATGAGAACATGATGTGTGGCGCGAAAGTGCCATGGCTTGTCGGACGTAGCAACAGTAACTAAGGGGGTCGGGTCTTTGCAAAGAGTCAAGTACTTATGAAAAGATATAATGCATTACAAGGTGTATTATGAATACTTTTATAATGCATTATACATAAATACTAAGTAAAGTGTTACCCTTTCGATCTTCTGACTATTGTTAAAGGCAGGGTAGTTGATTTGGTTCGAAACCATTTTTTGTTATGCTGGTTGAAAGTCTCTTCACGTCCTGATAGCAATCACTAAGTTAAGTGGTCTAAATGTATCTATATGTATTTATATCATCTATGGAAGGCATAGGACTATAAAATGTTCATCCAATCATATCCCTCGGTCTGAGGGCTACGATAGGCTGTCCTGCCTGACTGTCAATGTATGTATTTGCATACCTCTGCACACCCTGTTCACGCAGACATGATCCGTCATCAGCGCATTCCATTACACTACTGCAGAGTGAGCGAGAATGGAAGGCGTTATTATTGTAATATTATGTGCTTTGTACTGTAATGTTTTCTCACCAGTGAATGAGACATGAGGTAATCTGACAGCGTTGCATTCAGTCCTCCACCAATGCTGTCTCTCATCATGTCACTGGTTAGCCTCTAGTCTCGCAGACAGAACTTCAGACTGACAGCAGCCAGTGATCAATGGGCTGAATCTAGTTAGCCTCTGTGCCCTGTATCACAAAGCCGGTTTCCGTTTTTACCCAGGTAAGTTGGCGTTTAGTTTGAACAAACTCTGAGTTTTCGGACTTAAGAAGGTAAGTTGGTTTCGAGCGGGTTTCGTCCCCATGGTAACTTATGCTACATGGCTACCCTGCTTCCGAGCAGGTTTTATTTTGGGTTAGAGATTGCAAACCCAAACTGGACCAATCAGCTGTGAGCAAAGTAACATTTATCTGATGCAAAAAAGCTACTCCACCATCTCTCACTTCAAAAATAACGTAGTTTAGAGTCAAAGAAAATTGACAGACTTTTGCGGCTACGTATTTATTATATTTATATTTGATCAATTATAACTGTTTATAACTCATAGAATATATTCATATAATTATTATATGAAGTGGCAATTAATTTAATTTAAATATATATACATATCGATAAGCTTTAATATATCCAACTTTTAAAATTACTAAATTTATGTTTTCCATTTGAGCCCTCTGTGAAACTATATAAATAATTAAATCAAGTTGGTTCATTTGCATAGTCATATATTTTCTTTCTGTTGCCTTCTCAAACTTTTGCTGCAGCAGCAGTGTTTATTCCTGCCTTGTAAATGCATTTAAATTCATTACATTTTGAATTACGACATCTCTTAGTCTTCAGAAAAAAAGTAAATTGTGCCGACTCTCGCGAGAAGTGAATCAAACTGATGCTTTGCTGACGCTCTCCACATGTGCCGTGTGATTGGCTGTTTGCTGCATGTGTCACACTTTCAGGTGCACGCACTCCGGAGTTAATCACAAACTCTGGAGCAAAATCTGAGTTGACTGAGAACATTTATATCGAGCTTTGTAAGCCCGCTGAACTACTCCAAAACTCTGAGTTTGTTCATCTCGCTTTGTGCTACAGGACACTGGTCTGCCTGTGCGCGTTCTTGTGTTTTGGAGGAGGTGTGGCTTTGGAGAGTGATGTGCAGGGAGGGTGAGATCTTACACTTTCAAAGCTAGCTTGCTGTTGCTAGCCTCTCTGAAATCACCTACCCTGCCTTTAACTTTTCATCAGCCTCTAAATATTTATCCATTCTGTCACAGTTTCCAAATTAACACTTTCAGTTTATGCCTACATATAAACCATCTCTTAGAGTGCACCTGGGATTTGCACCAAAATATTTAGACAGTACTAACAGTTATTAAAAACTTGATATAGGAAACTGTAACACATCACGTAACACATCAGTGAATTTAAATTCTGTCATCATTTGCTCACCCTCATGTCATTCTAGACGTCTATGTCTTTCTTTCTTCTGTAGAATATGAAAGAAGAGATTTGAAGAAATGATTCAGTAATTTTTTTTTTTTTGAAAGTCAGTGGTAACAAATTGCTTACAACATTCTTAAAAATATCTTCTTTTCATAGGAAAGAAGGATATACAGATGTAGAAAAACATGAGGGTGCATAAATGACGGCAGAATTGTCATTCCATTTTGCAATCAATTATCCCTTTAAGCAAACATGCAAAGTTTTTTGGCCAAAAAAACCTTAATATTAATACTTTAATTAAATATTAATCTTCATAACAAAAATACCACTGTTATTGTTTTTTTTTATTTATTTTTTTTATTTGAAAGGGGGCTAAAGGGATTATTGTCAGGATTCTGTCACTTCAGTCTTGCTTATTCTTAGGGTTGTGACGGTGAGGAAATTTTCCCACCGGTTAATCGACGTTTGACAACACCGGTAATACCGGTATCACCGCGGGGGCGCTCCCTCTTTTCTTCGCTTTTAAATAGCTTGTAAAAGCTGCGTGCGCATTTTACTTTCACTTTCAAATAGCGGCAATTCCGTGTCAATTACTTGAATGGTATCCCCGTCAGCACCGTCTATCACGGCAAGCCTAATTCTTAGTTTGGTGAAAGAGCCCTTTGTGTGAGCATGCACTCTCTGACAGATAATCTGGCCAACAAAAGGACTCAACAGAGCTTCAGTGGGCACCTTCCCTCGAGGTCCACTGTCCTGCAGAGTGTAGCTCCAACCCTAACCAAACACACCTGCCTGTGGCTTCTAGTGATCCTGAAGACCTTGATGAGCTTGTTCAGGTGAGTTTGATTGGGGTTGGAGCTAAACTCTGCAGGAAATTGAACCTCAAGGGCCAGAGTTGAGAACCCATGCCTTGGGAGATGGGAAGGCTGCTGTTTTGGAGCTTTGTGCGCCACTTACTCCGTTGTAAGGAATCGGAGTCTACTTGCAGTACAAAGTCCTTCCACACTGACTGTCACTCCAGTTAGTACAAGCCCCAGTCCTCCAGTGACGAGGAATTGGAGGAGGAGAAGGTAGAATGGATCTGCCTCATCTGCCGCCTCCGCAAAGGTGGCAGGCGGAAACTGCTGCAGGCCCCTGGATTTGTTCAGAACTGCTGCAGCTTCCCCTCAGGCAACTGTGACCACTACCGTACTACCTGAGGAGTGCATTGCAGCTTCCACAGCAGAAGCTTTGTTTCTATGTGCCATGCCATGTGTTCTCCTGTCAATTGTCTAACCCCACCCCTCTAGGTATCTCATTATTGGATAATTTGCCCCCCTGCTTCACTTTTAGACACACACTGGCAAACTTCCCTAAGCACTTCCCCTCGGGGGAATCCCCGCTGCCATTTTAAAGTGCATTAAGTGGACGAGGGAAGTTTATATGGACAGATCCTAGACCCCTCCATTTTGACTAAGGGTCATAATACTCCATAGACTAAAATGCAACACGATTATGACGTCATCTCAGATCGCGTTTAATTTATCCCCACCCCAAACAACTCTAGAATATATAAATTATTTTTTAAAAACATTTATAACAGCCCAAGCATACCTATATACATATAGAATGCTGCATCAAACAAATTCATAACTGAAAATATGTAAATAATAAATCAACTAATTATGGATTCCAAATGATCAAGGGCTTAAGTCATTCCAATTCAGCCCACTGCAAAGCTTCCGCCAGTAGTGGGCACTAATGCAACGTAATCAATGACATGCATCGGAGTAAACGAGACGGAGGCAAGTTAGCAAGTGAAGGGCATATAAAAAATGAACTGGAACACAGCACTAGTGTCCTGTTGGTTCCTGTCGTGTCACACCTTGCTGCTCCCAGGCTTGCCCTGCCCTGCCCTGCCCTGCCCTGCCCTGCCCTGCCCTGCCCTGCCCTGTCAGCGTATTTGTTCCTTTTGGGTAGTTTCAACCTTAAATAGAGAGCCCATTGCACGACTGAAGCCTTATAATGCCTTATACAAACCTGATAGTTGGACTGTTTTAACTGCTGCTTGCAGCTATATTTATCATTTTCATTATTCATTATGTAATTAATTATTACTTAGAAGTGCTATGTGACATAGCTTGTTTTGGATAATGGTGATATTTAACCACTTGCTGAAGAGATTGTTTCTCTCACATTTGAAATGCGTCTCTATGGCAGCCATTTTAAAATATGCATTATATACAATTATATACATAAAAAAATATAAACAAAGCAGCTTTGTTTTTACCTTATGTAAGTAAGAGGTTGCAGTAACTTATTTCTGCTAATCTCCACATTTTTAATGACATCCATCATTTTGAGAGATAAAATGCAAGACAGAAAACCATTTCAACCATAGCGCGTCTGTTTTCCTATTTTTAAACAGGAGATTTAAATAATCAAATAATAAATAGGATAATATTAAATATGAATTTGTTTGTATTATCCCAAGCATGTGAAATTTTATTTACAGCAGACAATCATGCGACTGGCCATATGAGCAGGGGTTCGTAGGATTACAGAACTCAGCTTAAATGTGAATAAATCGTCATCCGAATCCATAGTTTTATCACTGGGGTGCCATGTAATTTGTTTTACAGACATCCACATTAGAAACATTAACCGTCAAAAGTGACAAAGTGTTGTTCATGGTAACATTTGCATGTCCCTCTACATAGTCAGAACAACAAAAGAAAAAATAAAGCAATTAGAATGTCAACTGCAAGCTTGAGTTGACTGAAAGTTTAAGTCAACAGTATTCATTATCTTTTAACAAATTAGCTTGAATGATTGAGGACAAAGTGCAACTACCCTCCATAATGCAGCGCGACCTTTGCCCAAATCCTGTTGTGCACATAGCCTACACACAGTTTACCACCAGATCACACTGCACTTCCAGAAGCAGAAACATTTCACCATGATTTCTGGCACTTTATTTGTGTTTGTACTGCTGTGTGGAGTAGAAGCTGGTCATGCTGGCAAGGTTTTGGTGTTACCAGGCGAGTATAGCCACTGGCACAACATGCGTGCGATCATTGACGCGCTGGTCGATCGCAACCACAGTGTGACGGTTCTGGTCAGTTCTTCATCACCTACTGTACCGCACACACGGAAGGAGCGCTTCGATTTCAACGTGTTTAAAGTCAACATGGAGAAAGAAGAGGCCAATGCTGTGTGGAGTGACTTTATTCATCTCTGGATGAATGACACAGCCACTAAATACGAGACAGTGTTCAACATCTGGCGAGTGATGACTAATTACATGGTGCTGGCTACTGACATTTGCAAGGGCATGTTTCATAATGAGGATCTTTTGCACACGCTTCGTGAATCTCATTATGATGTGCTTTTTTCTGATCCAATGATGCCATGTTCTGACTTGATGGCACAGAAGCTGAATATCCCGCATGTCCTGTCGCTGCGTGCAACATTTGCGTATACTTTCGAGCAGCTTTGCGGTCAGATGCCTGCGCCGCCGTCCTACGTTCCTGCAGCCGCTTTGCAAGGTCACCTCACCGACCGTATGAGCTTCATAGAGAGAGTTGAAAACATGCTCCTCTACATCATACATACAACTATATTCCGACTGAACATGAAGTTTACTTTTGATCCGCTTTACACTGAAATATGGGGTAATTATTTTGTTTTTGGCCACTTTTCTGCTTTAATTGTGCAGTAGTCTTTGTCTCTTTCTAGATGCTGTTTACCCTTGTGTCATACAAAGTTGATGGTTTAAATCAATTTTTCAATGAATATAAGCTACAGAATGTGTGACCGTATTTAGCAAACATATAGGCGTTAATAACATATGATCTTGCTACATTCATAATTCAAAAGTAATTCAGTCTGTAAGATATCTTAGTAAGTATTACAGTGAAAACATAAGCAAAATTTTTTAACAAATAATATTATTTTACAATAGTCCATCTATTTGATTGCATGAACAGTGTTCTAAGAGTGCTAATACTGTCCAGTGGCACTGTTTTTATGGAAGCCCATTCCACCACTGAATAAAAAAAAGGGTAATTGAGACTTTTTATCTCACAATTCTGACTTTTTTTTTCTCACAGAATTGCGTGATATCAACTTGCAGTTCTGACTTTTCTCAGAATTGCGATATAAATTTGCAATTGCGAGAAAAAATTCTGAATTGTAAGTTTATATCTCGCAATTCTAACTTTATTTCTCACAGTTGTGAGTTTACTTCACGCAGTTCTGAGAGAGAGAAAAAACGTGCAATTGCAAGAAAAAAGTCAGAATTGTGAGATTACAAAGTTGGAATGACCTTGTTTTATGTTTTATTCAGTGGCGGAAACGTGCTTCTATTGTTTATGCATCATTTGTATCATTCTATTTCTTCGTGATTGTGCATTACAAGCATTAGTGAAGGGGGCTTTGTGTAGGTTACATAGATACACAAGTTGGTGGTGACAGTGGCTGTCTTTATGAGTGAGTCATTGAATAAGACACTCAACTGATTAGTTAAAAAAAACTGGTTTATTCAGGACATTTGCACTTGGCGTACTGTTAAATTACAGGTATTTGCATAAACAGGTATTGTAAAATGTAAAAAACTGTATGTCAGACTTGCTCTTTTCCATAAAATGAAAATGCATTGTTTGCCAAGATTTGGGGGTAGACATCAAATAATCCCATCAACTGGAAAAAAAAATTAAGCATGTGCATGCTTCAACCTGACTATTTTGTTGATTGGATTTGAAAATACCTTTATTTACAGTTTTCTTGAGTGTTCAAGAAGGCTGCTGTAAATGAAGCAAAAGAAAGCAAAATATCTGAATAGTTGACAGGCGGTAAATCAACAAGTAGCATAACTTTTCCTTATGTCACAGGCAAACCCACAACAATATGTGAGACCATGGGAAAAGCCGATATCTGGTTGATAAGAACTTACTGGGATTTTGAGTATCCACGTCCACTCCTGCCTAATTTTAAATTTGTTGGAGGACTACACTGCAACCCTGCCAAGCCTCTGTCAAAGGTAATGGCATTGCTTTGCCATCTATTTTGAAATATCTGCTCTTCTGACATATTCTTGATGCCTTTACTTTTTTTTGCTTTAATACATTGCATTAATCCTTGCTTGAATAGATCAAGTAATATTGTAACTTCATGCCCGTGGATGTATGGAGCGGGATCTCATTTAGTCGATTCTTTATTTTGGGAGACAATAACTTTATTTATCGTGCACTTTGAGCTTTACAACTTTGCAGATCGTTTACATTCCCATACAGCTACATTACACACTGCATGAAAGGCAATAATGGAAATGGCATAATAGGGGCACTTTAAGTACCACCTGGTCACTAGAACTATAGACATGTAAATATTCACACATAGTTTGACTCAGCAGGAAGAAAAGAGACTGGCAAACCCCCCTCACTGGAAACTATATTCAATCTAATCAGTAAACTGATGCTGATCAGGTTTATCATGTTCATCATGTTCACCTTGATTGCTCAATACAATGTAGTTCACCTTAGATTTAATTCGATATGTCAAAATGTAGAAACAGCAGATCTTAAAAAGATTCTTACATATGCAATTCCACAATCTGTTGACTTTAAAAGATACTGTGGATTTACAGTGTCAGTCCCATTTTGTAAACAGCACGTGGCATGACATTTCTGATGGAAAATCAGTTCAGTTTTTAATCACTAATGAAAAGCTGGATATAGGGAAAGAACATGTCAGGACTGTATGTGCTCATTTGTTTGTCTTTTAGGAACTGGAGGAGTTTGTTCAGAGCTCAGGAGATCATGGCATCGTTGTCTTCTCACTGGGTTCCATGATCGGAAACCTGACATTGGAAAGAGCAATCACTATTGCTTCTGCTCTTGGCCAGATCCCACAAAAGGTGTGTAGCTACCTTTTTATAGCAATAGAACAGCTGCCTTGGTTCTAGAAATATTTTTTCCAGTAATTTTGTCTGTAGGGAATTCAGTCCCAAAAACCAAAAGATACAAGACTGTGTACTTAATGTCTTTAATGAGGCAATACCTTTCTCATTGTGAATTATGGACAGTTCAACCAAAAATTTAAATTCTCTCATCGATTACTCATCGTCATGTTGTTTCAAGCCCGTGACACTTTCGTTCATCTTCAAAAACACAAATGAATATGTTTAATGAAACCTGAGATTTCTGTCCCTCCATTCAAAATCCATTCCACCGAAACTTTCAAGATTTAAAGAAGTTCATAAAGACATCATAACAGTAATCCATATGAATCAAGCAATTTAATCCAAGTCTTCTGAAGAGACACAATTGCTTTACATGATGAATAGATTTAATTTAGGTATTATTCATATATAAAAATCGATCAGTGCACATACACATCAAATATGGGCAATATCAGTGACAACAAACCTTGCTGGTTCTTGCGCATTAAGAAAGCACATTTGAGCTTCTCTGTTTACCATAATTGATTTGCTCTATGTATGTGTTTATAAGTGAATTGAAGCCTAAATTAATCTGTTCATCATACAAAGCAATGATGTACTCTATTAAAGGGTTAGTTCACCCAAAAATGAAAATTAGCCCATGAAGTACTCACCCTCAAGGCATCCTAGGTGTGTATGACTTTCTTCTTTCAGACGAATCCAATCAGATTTATATAAAAAAATGTCTTTGATCTTCCAAGCTGTTTAATGGCAGTCAGCGGGTGTTGCAGTGCATCAGTCCAAAATAAGTGAAATAAAGTGCATCCATCCATAATAAAAAGTGCCTCACACGGATTCGGGGGGTGAACAAAGGCCTCCTGTAGCAAATCTATGCGTTTTTGTAAGAATAATATCCATATTCAAAACGTAATAATCACTTTAATCTAGCTTGTGCCAACTGTTGTATACGGAAGCAGCTCCGGGCGGATGACGTATGAGATCAGCATTGCGCATGCGCCGTTCAGAAGTGACGAACGCGGCAGCGCAGCGATCAAAACAAAACAACGGTCACGAATTAGAAGTACAAAACGAGGATTTGTAAAGAAGAATGTTGGAGGATTTTGATATAAGCCAAGAAGAGACTGGTTTTCCTTTTCTAAAGTATGGAAACGTTGCTTCCTTTGCTCCTTTTTTGCATTATTGACACACTATTTTCCTAATTAATGCTGTACGGTTGCTTTGACACAATCTGTATTGTTAAAAGTGCTATATAAATAAAGGGGACTTGACTTGACTCCTGAAAACAAACGTTGGTTTTCACGAGCATGCGCAACGCCGACATCTTACGTCATTCTCCCGGAGCTGCTTCCGTGTACAACTGTTGACGCAAGCTAGATTAACGTGATTATTACATTTGAATATGGATATTTTTCTTACAAAAACGCATCGATTCGCTACAGGTGGCCTTTGTTCGCCCCCTGGAGCCGTGTGAGGCACTTTTTATTATGAATGGATGCGCTTTATTTCACTTCTTTTGGACTGATGAACTGCAACACCCGCTGACTGCCATTAAACAGCTTGGAAGATCAAAGTCAATTTGTAATATAACTCCAATTGAATTCATCTGAAAGAAGAAAGTCATATACACCTAGGATGCCTTGAGGGTGAGTAATTCATGGGCTAATTTTTATTTTTGAGTGAACTAACCCTTTAACAACCTCAGAGTTTTATAGGTGTGTCTTAAAAGGGTTAAAAAAATAAATACACTTTTTTGTACAGAACCCAAGTTTTCTATAAACTTGCTGCTTAAGTGTTCATATACTCAGTGCCCTAAAGCAACTGTTAATACGTTTTCCTTGCGTGTATTTGCACAGGTTGTTTGGCGTTATAATGGGAAAACACCAGAAACTCTCGCCCCCAATACAAAACTCTATGACTGGATCCCACAGAATGATTTGCTTGGTAAGGAAAGTGTTGTTATGTGTGCTCATTATACATAAAGACCATTAATTGATGTCAGATAGACTCAGACTTTATTTTATTTGATAGGTCATCCAAAAACTAAGGCCTTCATTACCCACGGTGGGACAAATGGACTGTATGAGGCTATTTATCATGGTGTCCCAATGGTGGGCTTGCCACTGTTTGCTGACCAGCCTGATAATCTAATGCACATGAAAACCAAAGGAGCTGCTGTAGTTCTTGATATCAACTCAATGCAGTCCAAAGACCTGGTGGATGCTCTCAAGACTGTCGTAAATAATCCATCGTGAGTTAGTCCTTTGTAAATTTGAAATAAGCTTTGAAATAATCTATTACTAAAGGCCATTTAGTTTCCTTAGTTTAAAACGTTTTTGTTTGTTTGGTTTACTAAAAAGGCTAGAGACAGGGTGTAAAATGTTTTGATTTCTACATTTACATTGGATTTTGAATAAAAACTAACACTACAATTATAATTTCACCTCAAGGAAAATAATACATACAGAAGAGTACATAAAAATGTACATAAGATTTTCTTTTTGGTCATTTGATTACAACGGCCACCTTCAGTATTCACTTTAATCCTGATACCATAGAAAAAGTCTCTAGTTCAAAGCATGGCTTGCCACATTATATATTTAGAAACGTTTGTGCTTTTGTAGAGCTTGTCTTGTGTTAAGCAGCGCTTCCATTTCTTCTCTAATAAGGTACAAGGAGAGCATCATGAGACTGTCCAGAATCCACCATGATCAGCCAATGAAGCCTCTGGACCAGGCAGTTTACTGGATCGAATTTGTGATGCGGCATAAAGGAGCTAAACATCTACGAGTTCAGGCACATGATCTGAGCTGGTATCAGTACCACTGCCTGGATGTAGTGGCCTTCTTACTCTCAATCGTTGCACTGATCACATTCCTCTTCATTAAAGCATGCCGTTGCCTTTTCCGTAAATGTTTCAGAAAGACTCGTCCTGATGGCAAAGCACAAAAGAGTAAAAAAGAGTGAACGCAAAGTAGGTTACCATAGAAGCATTGCCGTCAATTGACTGTGGTATGTGTGCTGTCATCACATGTGTATGAGGGCCAGTGTGCATTTTGTGTACATTCCAAACTTTATGTTCTTTATGAGATACATGTGAATGTTCATGTAAAATAAAAAAGTGCCTCAGGTTAAAAATAGTGCAGGAAACTCTTTTCTTTCTGCCCTGTCATTTTTCATGACTATTGAACTGTAACAAAAATGAAGGCTGACATCCATCCATTCTCTATGTCCTGTGTAAGAAGGGTGACAGGTGAGTGCAATACATGTGTGTAGTGAAAGCCCATAGTTAAGAGTGACATAAAACATTCTACGTTATTTGCTGAGTGAAATCCAATACTTGTTTCATACTAATCGTTGGGTGCTGATCCCAAAAGTAGTGCTTTTGCACATTTCAGAGCAGTTTTGCTTCCGACAGCTGTTTGTAAGGTGAAGAGGTCTTGTTTTATACCTTAATCAGCAGGAAAATGAAAGACATGATTCCCGTTTTCCTCTGAGCCAGATAAAATATTATTTTATGCCTAATCCTATTTTATTTTTAATTGCTGCTATAACAGTTTTCTTCATTGGAACATTTTGCATATTCCTGTACTCTGAAATACAGCATGTAGTTATGCAAAATAAAGCAGTCAGAGTGGGAGTTGCAAGGTTAACAAAGTTTAAGTCAGCAGTATACATTATCTTTTGGGAAAATGGCTTTAATTATCCACCTTTTTCCTAACGAGCCTACTGTGTTTATGGGAGGTACTTCTGATTTGAGGAAGTTCGACTCAAAAAGACTGAAACAAATAGTTTTAAATCATAAAGTTGTGCTACACACCACTCTTATCTGTCAGTTTGACTGAATGAACTGTACATTTTCCTTTGTATTCTATTTTCAGATGTAAGAAGAATAATGTAATGCTTGGTATTTAAATATGACTCAGTATAACAATATCTATGGCTTCTGCATTATTTCATTCCTGATTCTTTTCTTTCTTCTCATTTGTAGTCCTCTGTAAAAGTATGAAAAAAAAGACAAAGTATGTTTGTTCATTTGTGCTCTGCTAGCCTGATTTAATTTAGGATATATCCCATGAAAAATGCACTGGAATGTATAAATCTTTTTTTTTCTCCCCAAATCTTGACGTCTCTTTCCAGGTTTGTTTTCACACGGATGCTTTAAAATGTAACTGTCTCCCCTTTTTCAAAGTAAATGGTTCTTCAGGATGATACAGTTCTCAACAGAATTACTGTGTGTACCAGTGTTTACTGCAACAATATCTGTTATTTGGTACAAAAATCAGGAAATGCTGGTGTGCCCATATTTATACCAGAATGCGAAGTAAAAAAAGAATATCTAAGTACATTGTCATAATCACAGAAGAGCTGCAATATCACTGGGTTTACAATTAGTGGAGGAAGTCAAACCAGAGTGGTTTTACTTGGACTCAGCAGCAAAATCACACAGCATTAGTACTATAAAAAAAAAACAGACAACATTTTAATAGAAATGTATACTTCACTTTTCAAATGTAGAAAAATCACATACTTGTTGTTCATTCAAACAGGAGTTCAAGGAAATTAAAGAGCTGACAAATTAGCAAAAACAGAAAAAAAACATAGATTTCCCTTTGGAAAAAATAAGGTAAATCATTCATTAAAAAAGCAACATTGACAAACACTGGCAAAGACTTGGATGCAGACATTAAAGGCAGAGAATATTACAATATTCAAAAATCAATTAAGTTTAAAGCATTTAATAAATAATTTATTATTTAAACGGAATAAATCATTTGTACAAGGTTATGGTTGAGACATGTAAGACTTTACACATTTTTTACAGTCCAATTTATGAAGGTAAAATAGTAGCAAAACTCGAGAGCTTGTTGATTTGAATGTGAGAATTTGTCATATTAATGTTTGCAGTTGTAAGTTGAAATTTACACTCAAAGCTCTGATGTAAAAAGCTGAATCTTTTGATTTGCACACACAGACAATTATCAAAATACCCATGTTTTGAATTTGAAGTTGCAGATTAATAGTTACAAATGTGTAAAATGACATTCACGTAAACAAAATGATAGACACAAACAGGGCTGGGTGGTATGATGGTATATATCGTTGCCGCGGTATAAAATGTCATCCGTAACAGATTTTTTTTATTCTGTGTATACCGCGACATGTAAATAAGTGAGCGTGAGACTGAGACGCTACCATTTGTTTAAGAAACATGGAGAAAGATGAACGAACAGATCAGGAGGATCCACAAAGGATTCAGTTTTCTAAAGAGTTGATAATAACGTGATATTGTTGGAACAAAGGTACAGAAGACAACTGCGAGAGCAGTGCAGAACCCGGACAGTTTAGAGGAGCGCACAGGCTCACAATGGAGGAAGCATTATCAATTAAGCTTACTCGACTACAATAGTTCATATATCAAAGTCGTAACGAATAGAAATAGCCTTAAATAATGTATAGTTATCGGCAACTTTCTGCCTCTCATGTGTACAGTTCATTTAGAAGCATCTGCTCTATAGTTCTCACTGTACTTTGAAGTCACACACCGATCGGTCTGCGTAGCGCTGCTTCAAGTCGAACACAGCTATTGTTTTAACTTGCTAGCTAATGTAATTTACTTATTTATTTTGCTTGTTATCAGATATAATCTACTCTAGAGGGACTCTGTTGTTATTGATTTTTTGCGGAAGTCTACCGGAAGTTAAGTTTGGGCCACAAAAGCATGCATGCACAGTAACATTTGTTTATGTTGTTGCCGTTGATTGAAACGGTCTATATTGACAAGGAGTGAAAGCCAATAGAACGTTCCATTGCAACACCAGCGCCCAGCAGCAGTCCTCGAGAGAGACTCGGCAGTAGAGGTCAACCCGACCCAAGACAGACCTGATGAAGTCAGACCCAAGTCCGATGCAGATTTACGTTACAAACTTATAGAGTTGTACAGTAAGAAAGTTATTTCCTTTAACCAGGAAATTAACGTTCTTAGAATTGACAAGACGGTTGACCCTGAGTGGTCAGCTAAATATCTACAGTGGATCTAAAATATGAATAGTTAATTATAACTAGTTATGGTTAATTATTCATATTTCCCATGAGCTGATTCGCTACAGACCCGACAGCATTTTTTGTTCTGACCCGAACGTAAACAGCATTGCCATGTACACAGCCTCCAGCCCTGCAGTCAGTCAGGAAAAATCCCGATGTCCTGCAGACTGATTTGGCCGCTTATCCATTACTTTGATTTATTTCATATTTATTCAGTTTATTATTACTTTTTTAGTGCCTGCCTGATAGATACAAGTTATTTCTGAGTTCAACTTTCAATTGTGACCACTGGATTTGAAAAGTAAACGTGAAAGTTTGATAAAAATTAAATCGATAGCCTAATAATTCATGGATTCGCTAGTGTTGTCTGCAAACTAATCTCCGGCGAAAGGCTTCTGCACACAAAAAAGATAAGCCGTGCATGAACACGCAGCATAATGAAGAGAATTGATTTTCCTGATGGATCTAATTTCTATGATATGATTTCTGTCTGCGAGGTTACAAACGTAAGCTCCTTTTCTATGTGCGCTCCTCACTTAACATGAATGTGCAAGTGCACATCCGGGATAGTTTAAAAGAATTCGGGTCTTACTGGGTCCATTTGGAAAAAGCTAATTTATTTTAAATTACCCGAGACCTGAGGCCACTAATACCGAACCCGACCAGTGTCCGAGGCACTCGTAGAAGTTTTCTGTCACGGTCTGCCATGGAAAACTCGGGAAAGCATAGAAGATCCAAATGCAGTTTATTAGAATCCATAAACACAAAGCCTTGTTAATAGCTTGTACCTGTGATTGTTGATCAGTTAGTACACTGTAAGAAAAATATCTAGAAAAATGGAAAAGGTACTAGTAATTTCCCAGGACATTATCCGCTGTAACCCCGTAACCCGAAAACACAAAATACAATGCGTAATTTAAAATGCATTCAAAAACCTGTGAATTCTTTTGTTAGAGTATAGCATACTGACTATTAATACACTGCTTAAAACTATAATTGTTCAGAATGTGTAAGTTTACTAGCTAATTAAAAAATTACTTGAATTGTAATCATTCAAAAATGTGTAAATGTTCAATAATTCAATGTTGTATATTAAAATAGTTATTTATATTTTAATATTATATTATGCATTTCTGTTATTTTAAGAACAAATCTAAATTAGCAAAGAACCAAAGACTTAAACTACTTCAGTCTGTGTGCATTGAATTTATTTAATACACGAGTTTCACAATTTGAGTTGAATTACTGAAATAAATTAACTTTTCCACGACATTCTAATTTATTGAGATGCACCTGTAGAAATATATACTTTTTGCCAAGATTTGATGCAGTGAAAATTTTGCGTCGTGGTTACGTAATGACGTCATCGCACAATGACATCATAACGTCATTTAGCAACTTGTAGCAACAAATCGACCTTCCTTTCAGTGTTGCCAACTTAGCAATTTTGTTGCTAAATTTAGCAACTTTTCAGACTACCCTAGCAACTTTTTCTTCCAAAAGCACCTAGCAACAAAT
>NW_015505732.1:525750-533285 GCF_001515645.1 Sinocyclocheilus grahami
CCAAAATCATCACAATTAAAAGAACCAAAGACTTAAACTACTTCCGTCTGTGTGAATTGAATTTATTTCATACACAAATTTCACAATTTGAACTGAAATACTGAAATAAATTAACTTTTCCACGACATTCTAATTTATTGAGATGCACCTGTAGAAATATATACTTTTTGTGATGCAGTGATGCAGTGAAAATTTTGCGTCGTGGTTACGTAATGACGTCATCGCACAATGACATCATAACGTCATTTAGCAACTTGTAGCAACAAATCGACCTTCCTTTCAGTGTTGCCAACTTAGCAATTTTGTTGCTAAATTTAGCAACTTTTCAGACTACCCTAGCAACTTTTTCTTCCAAAAGCACCTAGCAACAAATTTAGCAATTTAAAAAAATGGATTTGGCAACCTTTAGCAACTTTTGATAAGTGACTCAGACAATAAAAAGGCACACATTTTCCATCCAAATTACACAAAAAGAGGAAACCACAGATGCCTAGCAGTGCACACATCACGTGAATTGAGTTAGCTGCTATTTGCAATTGTTCAATTTAATAACAATTGAATAATTTGATAATTGAATAATTGTTCATTTATGATACACTTTGTTAGTAGCTTGTACCTGCGATTGTTGATCAGTTAGTACACTGTAAGAAAAATGGAAAATCTTTCAGGACATTATCCATCATCCATTGTAACCCTGTAACCCAAAAACACAATGCGTAATTTAAAATGCAGGTAAAAAAACCATTACGGAAAATTCTTTCATATTAACATAGTAGATTGTGCCTTATTTTTACAGACTTTTCTTAGAGTGTAGCATACTAACTAACTACTAATACACAGCTTAAAACATATTAGTTGAGAATGTGTAGAATTACTAGTTTACTAGCTGTTAAAAAAACGTAAATTGAAATCATTCAAAAATGTGTACGTTTTCAATCATTCAATGTATTTAAAAATACAGTTATTTATATTTTAATATTATATGGGAATATGAATACAAAGAAATTACAAGCTTTGGTTGGGTAGTAAGGAAGGCAAACAGCTTGGAGTTGAAAGACCTTGATATTGCTCCTTCTGTTGCTATTCCAGCAATTCCTCCTTGGTTGTTCCCTATGCCACTAATTGATTTACAAATTCACAAAGTAATAAAAAACCGGAGATGAACATGCCAACTGAAGTAGTAGTTCAACAACATATAAAACAAGAGTATTATTCTGTGTTACAGGTATTTACAGATGGGTCTAAGGAGCCAGAGTCTGGGAGAACAGCAGCAGCAGTTTATATTCCTACTTTTAAAATAAAAATGGCTAAAAGATTATCAGATCATGTGTCAGTTTTTACTACCGAATTATTAGCTATCATACTAGCTCTACAGTGGATCGAAGAAGTTCAACCAGAAAGAACTGTGATATGTACTGACTCAATGGCTGCGCTCACTAGCCTAAGTGGTAAATCTGAAGCTCGGCAAGACTTAGTATTTGAAGTTTTACAAAGTTTGTTTAGAATAAGGCAGTTAAGGATAGAGGTCAAATTCCTCTGGGTGCCTGCACATGTGGGTGTGGATGGAAATGAGGAAGTAGACTTGCTAGCAAAGAAAGCATTCAATCATACACAAATAGAAATTAAGTTAGCTTGAAGTAAAGCTGAATTCAAGAGAGTGATATCATTTGAAGTAAGTAAGAAATGGCAACAGTTATGGAATAATGGGTCTAAAGGAAGACATCTTTTCCAGATTCAGGAGTGTGTTGGGAATGAGAGGAAAAGATACGGAAATAGGAAGAAAGAGGTCATCTTATCAAGACTAAGAATCGGACATACAGCATTAAACTATAGTCTTTATAAAATAGGTAAGCATGACTCGGGAAAGTGTGACAAATGTGGAGAATTAGAAACAGTGAAACATATTCTTTTTGAGTGTTCTGCATATGAAAGGGAGAGATTTCGATTAATTCAAGAATTAGGATGGCTGGGAGTCGATCATATTTCTTTAAAAGTATTGTTAGGAAATGGGTCGAGGCTATCAAGAGTGCAAGAAAATGTGTTTAAATACCTGAAAAACATAGGAACAATAGATAGAATCTAGTTTTTTTTTTTCTTTTCCCTTCTGTAGTTCTTTCTTCCAAATTTATGCACACTCCAGATCAGTAGGTGGCGGTAATGCACCTTTTTCGCTGGCTTGCCAAACCGCCATAAAACACCAGAAGAAGACCCAAGAAATCAACCTTCATTGAGCAACTTCCCCTGAAAATGAGTTGGCAGCACTAGTGGTTTACAGTTTGACAGAAGTCACTCTGGTGCAAAGCGTCATGGGGTGTAGTAGAAAGGTGGATTGAGGACAAAGCAATAATGCAACGCGACCTTTGCCCAAATCCTGTTGTGCACAGCCTACACACAGTTTACCACCAGATCACACTGCACTTCCCGAAGCAGAAACATTTCACCATGATTTCTGGCACTTTATTTGTGTTTGTACTGCTGTGTGGAGTAGAAGCTGGTCATGCTGGCAAGGTTTTGGTGTTACCAGGCGAGTATAGCCACTGGCACAACATGCGTGCGATCATTGACGCGCTGGTCGATCGCAACCACAGTGTGACGGTTCTGGTCAGTTCTTCATCACCTACTGTACCGCACACACGGAAGGAGCGCTTCGATTTCAACGTGTTTAAAGTCAACACGGAGAAAGAAGAGGCCAATTCTGTGTTGAGAGATATGATTCATCTCGGGACGAATGACACAGCCACCAAATACAAGGGAGACTTCATGGTCTGGCGAGTGATTTCCAACTACATGGCGTTCCTTACTGATATATCCAAGAGCATGTTTCATGAGGATCTTTTGCACACGCTTCGGGAATCTCATTATGATGTGCTTTTATCTGATCCGATGATGCTATTCCCTGACTTGATGGCACAGAAGCTGAATATCCCGCATGTCCTGTCGATGCGCGCAACGTTCGCGTACATAGCAGAGCAGCTTTGCGGTCAGATGCCTGCGCCGCCGTCCTACGTTCCTGCGGTCGCTCTGCAAGGTCACCTCACTGATCGTATGAGCTTCATAGAGAGAGTTGAAAACATGCTCCTCTATATCATACATACGATTATATTTCCATTGAGCATGAAGTTTACTGCAGATAAGCTCTACACTGAAATATTGGGTAATTATTTTTTTAATGCATGATCTAGCTGTTGTCATAATTCAGAATATCTTAGTAATTATTACAGTGACAACTTAAGCAACGTTTTTAAATAATAATAATATGTATGTGCGCCAACAGCTCTGGGTTTTTGCACTTTTTGTGTCATGACGCCCTTGTAGTGTCTGTCTACTTGGAATATCTTTATTGTGTATTGTATATTGTGTGTGTAAAGAGATCAGAAGGCTGTAGATAAAGCAGAAGAAAGCATAATGTTTGAGCACTGAGTTGCACTATATCTCCGTATGTCACAGGCAAACCCACAACAATGTGTGAGACCATTGGAAAAGCCGACATCTGGTTGATAAGAACTTACTGGGATTTTGAGTATCCACGTCCACTCCTGCCTAATTTTAAATTTGTTGGAGGACTACCCTGCAACCCCGCCAAGCCTCTGTCAAAGGTAATGGCATATATTATTTTGAAATATATACTTTTCTTGAATATTCTTGATGCGTTTTACATGATTTTGCATCAAAGCATGCATCATTCATAAAATGAATCCTTACTCGAATGGAACAAGTAACATTGTAACTTCATGCCAGTGGATGTATGAATGGAAAAGGATCTGATTTGGCTCCGTTGACCTCAAAAGATACACTGGATTTGTGGTGTCTCTCCCATTTTGTAAACTGCACATGGCACATTTTGACATGACGTTTCTGATGGAAAATCATTTCTGTTTTATGTCACACCAATTCATGTCTTGCTTTCGTTTTTCATTTGTTTGTCTTTTAGGAACTGGAGGAGTTTGTTCAGAGCTCAGGAGATCATGGCATCGTTGTCTTCTCACTGGGTTCCATGCTGGGCAACCTGACATTGGAAAGAGCAAACACTATTGCTTCTGCTCTTGGCCAGATCCCACAAAAGGTGTGTAGCTACCTTTTTATAGCAAAAGAACAGTAATCACTCACTTTTTAGCTGCCTTAGTTCTGGAAATATTTTTTCCCATTAGTTTTTGTCTATAAAGATTTCAATCACAAATTCTAAAAAAAAAAAACATGTACTTAACATATTTTATGAGGCAATACACTACTAATCATTGTGAATTACAAACAGTTCATCCAAAAACAAAATGTCTTCAATTACTCAGCCTCATGTCCTTCCAAACCCATAAGATTGTTTTTTTTTCATCTTTGAAACGCAAATGGAGATATTTTTAATGAAACCTGAGATTTCTGCCCCTCCATTGGAAGTTCATTCCACCAAAATGTTCAAGCTTCAAAAAGGTCATCACAAAAGCAATCCAATACGAATCAAGCAGTTTAAATGTTTTGAAGAGACACGGTGAAACATGATGAACCGATTTAAATACATATAAACATTGATCAACGCACATATATAGAGGACATCAAATATGGTCAATGGCAGTTCAACTGTACTCGCATGACACGCGAGAAGAAACCACACTGTTTTTCACGTATCACGCAAGCATGTTTGAGCTTGTCTGTTTACCATATTTGATGTGCTCTATGTATGTGTGTTGATCAATAAGACCCTGGACTGTAAGTGTGTCTTAAAAGGTTTACCGGTATATGTTATCATTAAAAACTCATCTCTCTATAGGAAAAATAAATATAGTTTTTACAGAACCTAACTTTTCTATAAACCTGTTGCAGTGTTCATATGCTCAGTGTTCTAGAGCAACTGTTAATAAGGTGTATGTGTATTTGCACAGGTTGTTTGGCGTTATAATGGGAAAACACCAGAAACTCTCGCCCCCAATACAAAACTCTATGACTGGATCCCACAGAATGATTTGCTTGGTAAGGAAAGTGTTGTTATGTGTGCTCATTATACATAAAGACCATTAATTGATGTCAGATAGACTCAGACTTTATTTTATTTGATAGGTCATCCAAAAACTAAGGCCTTCATTACCCACGGTGGGACAAATGGACTGTATGAGGCTATTTATCATGGTGTCCCAATGGTGGGCTTGCCACTGTGGGGTGACCAGCCTGATAATCTAATGCACATGAAAACCAAAGGAGCTGCTGTAGTTCTTGATATCGACTCAATGCAGTCCAAAGACCTGGTGGATGCTCTCAAGACTGTCGTAAATAATCCATCGTGAGTTAAGTCATAAATTTCATAAATCTGAAAAATTTGAAGCTTAGTTCTCCATTTAATAAAAAGTAAGCTCCAGAAATAAGCTCAGTTCTCCTAAAGTGGTGTTTTTCAGTGAGGGGACTACAGACAGGAAGGAAAATAGTTCGGTATTACTATTGGTTTTTGGGAGTAAAAACTAAATAGATACATTTAACCTCAAGGGGAATAATGTATACACTGCTCAAAAAAATAAAGGGAACACTTAATCATCACTGTATAAGACCACATCAGTTAAACTTCAGGGATATAAATGTTTCCAGTTAAGAAGCGTAACAGATTGTGAATCAGTTTCACCTGCTTTGGTGCAAATGAAAGTGACAACAGATTTAATAACATATTTTTACTCCAAACTCACTTCATAACGTCAGTTGAGTGTTTGAAATAAATCCTTCTGTGAGATGATGTGGCTTCTTACACAGAATAAGGCATGCAACATATTTCATAGTATTCAAGTAGTGATAAAGGCATTGCATTATAAATATACTTTATTTTAATGAAAATTATAATAAGAAGAATAAACCGTATATTGCCGTAATCGTGTGTTTATTAGTCACGTTGAATCAATGAAAGCAGTTGAATCTTCTGTTTATTCAGCTGCAGCGATAGGCATTTTCTGGGTTTCTTCTGCGAGGCGTATTTGGAGTTTCAGTGTGAGAGCGCTCTCTGGCCTTTGGATGGAGATTTACTGCTGATCACAGAACCGCGCTTCACTAAAAGATATGCATGACAATCGCAGCTTCTGTCGAATAGCGATCTCGATTCCAATTTGATTTATCGTGCAGCCCTAGTGGCCACAGACAATTGCTCTCTCGTAATCTTTCCTGACTGATTTGTCTCTAGTTTTGTGTTTTTTTTAGAGTCCTTGTAGCGTGAGGTAGTACCTGCAACCCATCAGGTTACACAGGTAATCTATGCTCCTTCAGGATGGCACATCCATTTGGTGTTTCTTCCTTCACAGTCTCAAGAGCATGGGAGACGGGCCTTTACAAGAGGAGAGTTGGGCAGGGCTGTAGAAGGGAAACAGACCAGTAGCAGGACTGGCATTTGCCCTTTTGTGCAAGGAGGAACAGGAGGAGCACTGCCAGAGCAATACAAAATGCTTCTGGTGTGCATGTTTCTGAATAAACTGTTAGAAAGAGACTCCATGAGGGTGGCATGAGAGCCCGGCGCCCTGTATTGAGACCTGTGCTCCTAGCCCAGCACCGTGCAGCTCGATTGGCATTTGCCAGAGAACACCAGAATTGGCAGGTCCACCATTGGTGCCACATTCACTTCACGGATGAGAGCAGGTTCACACTGAGCACGTGTGACAGGAATATCTTTGGAGGGTCACAAGACCGCCACGTGCTAGCCAACATTACCCTCACTGCTGTTAGGTACTTGTATGAAATCCTCAGAGCCATTGTCAGATGTTAAATTAGTGCAGTGGGCCCTGGGTTCCTCCTGGTGCATGACAATGTGTAGGCAGTTTCTGGATGACAAAGGCATTGATGGCCTCATGTTCCCTAGACCTGAATCCAATTGAGAACCCCTTGGACATTATAAATTGGAGCATCCTAAGCCTTCATTTAGCTGTCACGGAATGCCAGCAGAGACAAGGTAAGATCCAGTTGCAGTTTATTGAAAGTAACAAAACGTGGCAAAAGGTAATCCAAAACGCAAGGAACAGATAACACCGTAAACTATAGACAACGCAGACATAAGATCAGACACAAGATGACAAATACAAAATAGCAACAATGACAGACAGAGTGAGCAAGGTATATATAGCTGGGATAATGAGTAAAGGACTAACAGGTGATAATGATCGGAAATAATAAACCGGTGCTAATGATCAGACAGAATGACAGACAAGGGACTATGGGAAATGGAGTTCACAACATATAACACAAAAACAGGAGAGCGCCCTCAAGTGGCCAGTCCAGGGCACCACAACCAGACACTGTGACATTACCCCCCCTCTACGGAGCGGATACCAGACGCTCCACCAGAAAACAATGTTCAGGAGGGAGGTGGAACTGAGGAGGGATGGCGGGCCAGGACCAAGCAACTCAGGAGTACCTGAAAACAAGAGCAGAGAGAGTTTAGTAACAGCCTCAACGGCTGCAACAGGTCAAGCCGATTGCTCCGCAACGGTCCCCGTTAGCTCCCGGACTGGAGCGGACTCTGTGAGCTCCCGGACTGGAGCGGGCTTTCCTGTCCTCCTTCTCACCCTCCGCCGCTTAGTGGG
>NW_015505732.1:533370-534492 GCF_001515645.1 Sinocyclocheilus grahami
AGGTGGTGGGAAAATCCCTGCAGAAGGGTTCTGACTGGCCTGGTATTGCCCACTGACTTCAACCCTGGATATATCTGATGAAGCCCCAGAAGTCTAGGATCTCGAGTCCTTTCACCTCCCACTGGGGCAAAGGATTATCCAGACAGATGTTAAGGAGGTCCTTAAGTGCAGCCTCATTATAATCTAGCCCCACCGCCAACGTCCAAAAGATCCGGGCAAAAGCACCAACCTCCATTCCTTCCTGCCTCTGAGCCATCAGACTCCGTACTCGACTCATATGCTCCTTCCCTGTGGCAGGAGGGATAATCCGGATGTCCATTGTCAAAAAAAAGGAAAAAGAAAAAACAAGATAAATATTTGTTATTAAAGCATCAACATTCACAGAACACTGTTATTTTTAACTAAAGCAAGCGGCTGCTGCATGCATGGTTTGGTATTGGCATGGCAACGCTGCATTTATAATCTAAAAAAGACATCTCTGTTCATCGAAATCTCATATATCTCTGTTATAACACAATAAATATATGCATAATGAATATTTCATAATGTCTACAATTCGTGTGTTATAATGAGAGGATTCGTGAACACACAAATTTCAGCACTGCATTGCTCAACGCAGCGAACACGTGTTATAGCCTAAATAGAAACTCTGCATACGCGTGCACCTGTTAATCGTTTATATTTTATATTAGTTCATGTTGCGTTTGTGCAATAGATGAATAACAATTTATTTGTTTTAGATATTTTATGTTTAGATATTTCTATTTTGCGAGAGTCCCGTGAATAATTTTATTCTCCCGCATCCCGCGCACACACACGAGTCTCTGCACTCACCTATCAAGTCTTGTCCCGCGCCGCACTCTGTTGCGTCGGGTCTCGCGGGAGCAGGTCTCTAATCCACTGGCACTTGACTCGACAATACATGTGCTACATCCTTTTTACAATCTCTTGACATTAAAACACTGCATTCTGTCAGCAATGTAATGCGGCAGCAACGTGTAGAGACCTCAGCTTGTAACTATACTCTAATTACTATTTTGAAAATTATAATGCATTAAATTACTCTGTTACTAAAAAAGTAATCAAATTACAGTAACGCGTTACTAAGTAATGCGTTACTGC
>NW_015505732.1:535816-541437 GCF_001515645.1 Sinocyclocheilus grahami
AGACACTGTGACATTAGCACCATAGACTGTCCAGGAGCTCAGTGATGCCCTAATCCAGGTCTGGCAGGAGATTCACCATCTCATGGTGGCATGCCTAGACATTGTCGGGAGTGCATACGGGCACATGGGGGCCATACACACTACGGGCTTACATTATGAGTTGCTTCGATTTTCGGTTTGATTTTGAATCCAGCCCTCAAAGAGTCGATGATTTTGGTTTGCACTGAACATTGTCACATAATTTTGTTCTCAATTAATTTCATACAGTGGGTATAGAAAAGAATCTGCCCCATTTAAAATAATCACATTTTGTTGCTTTGCAGCCTGAAATGAAGATGCACACATTTTTTTGTTTTATCCAGCTCTATTTACTCAGTGCAACTTATAACATCCAATTGAAAGATTTAACACCAACATGTCAGAAAAAAAACCCTGAATCACTGAGTTGGGAAAAAGATCACCCCCTTGTGTCAGTATTTTGTTGAACCACCTTTTGCTTTAATTACAGCCTTTAGTTTGTTGGGATTTGTCTTTACTAACTATGCACATATAGACTTTGGAATATTTGTCGACTCTTCTTTGCAGAATTGCTCAAGTTCAGTTCAGTTTGATGATGAGTGTTTGTGGACTGCAGTCTTCAAGTCATTCCACAGATTTTCAGTGGGGTTTAAGTCTGGGCTCTGACTAGGCCATGCAAGGACATTCAGCCTTTTCTCCTTCAACCACTGTGTGCTCAGTTTTACTGTGTGCTTTGGGTCATTGTCATGTTGGAAGGTAAACCTTCTTCCCATTGACAACTTTCTGGCAGACGGCAGCAGATTTTCCTCAAGAATTTGATGGTATTTTGCCCCATCCATGTTTCCTTCCGTCCTTACAAGAGCTCCCGTCTCTACTGCAGAGAAACACCCCAGAACAGATATCACCACCTCCATGCTTTACTGGAGGAATGCTGTTATCTGTATGGCGAGCTGGATTGGATTTCTGCCAGACATATCGTTTGGTCAAATAATTACATTTTAGTCTCATCTGCCTCAGAATCTTCAAGGTGTGTTTTGGCAAAGCTCAGTCTGACTGCATGTGGCCTTTCTTTTTTTCTTACAACCCTCCCATACAAGCCACATTTGTGGAGAATTTGTGATATTGTTGTCACCAGTGTTGGGCAAGTTACTCTGAAAATGTAATCAAATTACTGATTATTCCTTTTAAAAGTAATCACGTTAATTACTTTTTTACTTTTTCAAAAGTAATTAGTTACATTACTAGTTACGTTACTTTTTTCTCCATGAAATTTATGAGATCCACGCTCCTGCGCTCCTGATTAATATTTGTTATTAAAGCATCAACATTCACAGAACACTGTTATTTTTAACTAAAGCAAGCGGCTGCTGCATGCATGGTTTGGTATTGGCATGGCAACGCTGCATTTATAATCTAAAAAAGACATCTCTGTTCATCGAAATCTCATATATCTCTGTTATAACACAATAAATATATGCATAATGAATATTTCATAATGTCTACAATTCGTGTGTTATAATGAGAGGATTCGTGAACACACAAATTTCAGCACTGCATTGCTCAACGCAGCGAACACGTGTTATAGCCTAAATAGAAACTGCATACGCTTGCACCTGTTAATCGTTAATCGTTTATATTTTATATTAGTTCATGTAGCTTTTGTGCAATAGATGAATAACAATTTATTTGTTTTAGATATTTTATGCTTAGATATTTCTATTTTGCGGGAGTCCCGTGAATAATTTGATTCTCCCGCATCCCGCGCACACACACGAGTCTCTGCACTCCCCTATCAAGTCTTGTCCCGCGCCGCACTCTGTTGCGTCGGGTCTCGCGGGAGCAGGTCTCTAATCCACTGGCACTTGACTCGACAATACATGTGCTACATCCTTTTTACAATCTCTTGACATTAAAACACTGCATTCTGTCAGCAATGTAATGCGGCAGCAACGTGTAGAGACCTCAGCTTGTAACTATACTCTAATTACTATTTTGAAAATTATAATGACCCAAAGCACACAGCAAAACTGAGCACACAGTGATTGAAGGAGAAAAAGCTGAATGTCCTTGCATGGCCTAGACAGAGTCCAGACTAAACCCCACTGAAAATCTGTGGAATGACTTGAAGACTGCAGTCCACAAACGCTCTCCATCAAATTGAACTGAACTTGAGCAGTTCTACAAAGAAGAGTGGGCAAATATTGCAAAGTCTAGATGTGCAAAGTTAGGAGAGACAAATCCCAACAAACTAAAGGCTGTAATTAAAGCAAAAGGTAATTCAACAAAATATCAGTGATTCTGTTTTTGTTTTTTTTAAAGTTTTTTTTTAAGTTATGTCTTTCACTTGGATGTTATAAGTAGCACTGAGTAAATACAGCTGGATAAAACAAAAACTTTGTCCGTCTTCGTTTCAGACTGCAAAGCAACAAAATGTGATTATTTTAAAGGGGGCTGATTCTTTTCTATACCTGTACATGTATAAAAGTCAAGATTTTCAACTGGAAAATTTAGTTCGCGATCCAATGTGGGATTTAAGTGTTCCCTTAATTTATTTGAGCACTGTACATTAGACTAGAGCAGGGATTCTCAAACCTCTCCAATGACGTACCCCCAGCACTGCACATTTTGTATGTCTCCCTATATCTGACACACCCACTTCAGGTCTTGCAGTCTCCACTAATGAGCTGATGAGTTGAATCAGGTGTGATAGATGAGGGAGACATACAAAATGTTCAGGGCTGGGGGTACTCCAGGACAAGTTTGAAAACCACTGGACTAGATAGAGTATATAAATGTTTTCTTTTTGGCCATTTGATTACAACAGCCACAGTCAGTATTCACATTATATATTTAGAAACGTTTGTGCTTTTGTAGAGCTTGTCTTGTGTTAAGCAGCGCTTCCATTTCTTCTCTAATAAGGTACAAGGAGAGCATCATGAGACTGTCCAGAATCCACCATGATCAGCCAATGAAGCCTCTGGACCAGGCAGTTTACTGGATCGAATTTGTGATGCGGCATAAAGGAGCTAAACATCTACGAGTTCAGGCACATGATCTGAGCTGGTATCAGTACCACTGCCTGGATGTAGTGGCCTTCTTACTCTCAATCGTTGCACTGATCACATTCCTCTTCATTAAAGCATGCCGTTGCCTTTTCCGTAAATGTTTCAGAAAGACTCGTCCTGATGGCAAAGCACAAAAGAGTAAAAAAGAGTGAACGCAAAGTAAGTTAGCACAGAGCAGCTCCCAATTCCAGTCCAGTCACGACAGCTGCAAGTGAAATATCATGAATATGGATTAAATAAGAAAAAAGAACACGTTCAGTATAACCAAAATATGTTTATTTTCGTATTAAACATCGCAACATGCATTTATCATTTAATTTAGGGCTTTTTAATTTGACAGGTTAGATTAAGTGAAATTGATCATTAATATTTATATAAATACACATGGATGTATTATACATATTAAAGGGGTCATATGATGTTGCTAAAAAGAACATTATTTGGTGTAATGCAATGTGTTTATGCGGTTTAAGGTTCAAAAAACACATTATTTTCCACATACTGTATATTATTGTTTCTCCTCTATGCCCCGCCTTTCTGAAACGAGTCGATTTTTAAAAAAACTCATTGGTCTGAAAAGCGAGGTGTGCTGTGATTGGCCAGCTATCCAGTGCGTTGTGATTGGCCGAATACCTCAAGCGTGTGACGGAAATATTATGCCCCTCACTGTACTGTGATGGATTCTAGTCGTGTCCTCTTTTGGAAGACCAAACAAAGTATTTTCGCTTTCGCAACGAAATACACAGTGTCTTCACGATATGGTGGTCGGTGGCAGCAACAAGAAAGTTACGCCTTTTTTCTTTGCGTGAACATTTGGGCGGCGTTATGCAAATCTTCCCACACAGTTACGTAGACATGTGGGGGCGTGTCTAAATGAGCTGTTTTAGGTAGGCATGGTTGACTCTTAACTTTTATAAAGAATATCTCTTTGGATTTGAGACTTTAGTCTTTTCATTTTTAGGGATCTCATCAATTCACGAACAGCTTGTAACACTCCAAAGAGAAATTAAAACTTGAAATCGCATCATATGACCCCTTTAAATGAAAGTATGATCAGTTGTATTTATTTAAAGACATAAATCAAACTTTAATCTCCTCTAATATGCAGAACTTGAGTTTCACCTGAGTTTGATGACGTTGCAGGGTGTTGCAAATAAGTGCATTTAGTCAAGTGAAGTCAACAGATATCCTGTGCTCAGGGAGTAGGACACTGAATGATTTGTAATAATTATTTTTGTCATTAAAAACTTTTGATGTTTGACTGCTTTTGTTATTTTGATAAGTGCATTAAAGCTGACACGTATATGCTTATATAATTTGAAAAGTCTTCATTCTTATTTTGTGAAAAAATTTATTTGATGGTAAAGTTTTTATAGATATTTCTGAAGTCAGTGTCATCAAATTAGGCAATATTAGGCCTTTTTTTGCAAATAAGCAGACATTTTTCTTTCAAGATACAGGACTGTGTAATTTGTGCAGCTCTCTTAAGCCTTTGAGTAGAGACCAAATAAAGCATATTCTTAAAGCATTGTAGTGGCTGACAACCCATCAGGGAATAGGGAATAAGGATCAATCCCCCCAAAGAACAGCCTTTATTCAAAATAGAAATCCTTTGCAACAATATACACTACCGTTCAAAAGTTTGGGGTCAGTAAAAAAAATGTGTCTTTCTTTTTTTTAGAGAAAATACCTTTATTCAGCAAGGATGTGTAAAATTGATTTTAAAAAAAGTGACAATAAAGACTTATATTTAGGGTTGGGTATCGTTTTTCCGGTTCCTGTTCCGATTCCGGTTCCAGTTTTGCCTAACGATTCCGGTTCCGATTCCATTTAAATTAACTATTTTTTTTTCTCACTATTTTACCTTCATTGAATGTAGTGTTGCTGGAAGGTATTAAGTAATGTTGAGTAATGCTAGTCCATCAATCACATGTGCTTTAAAGTTGATGGTTTTTACACTATCAATAACATTTTGCTTTTCAAGCAGGAATAAGCTGGTTGGCCAAATAGTCCCTTGAGGTCTAAGACACTTGTTCATTTCCCTAAATTAATGAAATATTAACTGTTATAGTTATAACCATGTATACACACACTCCATAAAGCCCCTATTTTACAAATAATAATGCAGTCAGGAGATGGTGATGCAATGAGTGGTTTCCACATTTTTAAACATTTAAATGCTTTTGAATACATTATTTGTAACTTTTAATTCATAAAAGAATCCTGAAAAAATATCACATGTTCCAAAAAATAGCAAAGACTGTTTCCAACATTGATAATAAATCAGCATCTTAGAATGAATTCTGAAGATCATGTGACACTGAAGACTGGAGTAATGATGCTGAAAATTCAGCTTTGATCACAGCAACAAAAATATATATATTTTTTAAGTATATTAAAATAGAACACTGTTATTTTAAATTGTAATAATATTTTACAATATTACAGTTTTTGCTGTATTTTTGATCAAATAAATGCAGCCTTGATGAGCATAAGAGACTTCTTTAAAAAGTAAACAATATATATATATATATATAT
>NW_015505732.1:541598-574088 GCF_001515645.1 Sinocyclocheilus grahami
GTTTTAGGTAGGCATGGTTGACTCTTAACTTTTATAAAGAATATCTCTTTGGATTTGAGACTTTAGTCTTTGCATTTTTAGGGATCTCATCTATTCACGAACAGCTTGTAACACTCCAAAGAGAAATTAAAACTTGAAATCGCATCATATGACCCCTTTAAATGAAAGTATGATCAGTTGTATTTATTTAAAGACATAAATCAAACTTTAATCTCCTCTAATATGCAGAACTTGAGTTTCACCTGAGTTTGATGACGTTGCAGGGTGTTGCAAATAAGTGCATTTAGTCAAGTGAAGTCAACAGATATCCTGTGCTCAGGGAGTAGGACACTGAATGATTTGTAATAATTATTTTTGTCATTAAAAACTTTTGATGTTTGACTGCTTTTGTTATTTTGATAAGTGCATTAAAGCTGACACGTATATGCTTATATAATTTGAAAAGTCTTCATTCTTATTTTGTGAAAAAATTTATTTGATGGTAAAGTTTTTATAGATATTTCTGAAGTCAGTGTCATCAAATTAGGCAATATTAGGCCTTTTTTTGCAAATAAGCAGACATTTTTCTTTCAAGATACAGGACTGTGTAATTTGTGCAGCTCTCTTAAGCCTTTGAGTAGAGACCAAATAAAGCATATTCTTAAAGCATTGTAGTGGCTGACAACCCATCAGGGAATAGGGAATAAGGATCAATCCCCCCAAAGAACAGCATTTATTCAAAATAGAAATCCTTTGCAACAATATACACTACCGTTCAAAAGTTTGGGGTCAGTAAAAAAAATGTGTCTTTCTTTTTTTTAGAGAAAATACCTTTATTCAGCAAGGATGTGTAAAATTGATTTTAAAAAAAGTGACAATAAAGACTTATATTTAGGGTTGGGTATCGTTTTTCCGGTTCCTGTTCCGATTCCGGTTCCAGTTTTGCCTAACGATTCCGGTTCCGATTCCATTTAAATTAACTATTTTTTTTTCTCACTATTTTACCTTCATTGAATGTAGTGTTGCTGGAAGGTATTAAGTAATGTTGAGTAATGCTAGTCCATCAATCACATGTGCTTTAAAGTTGATGGTTTTTACACTATCAATAACATTTTGCTTTTCAAGCAGGAATAAGCTGGTTGGCCAAATAGTCCCTTGAGGTCTAAGACACTTGTTCATTTCCCTAAATTAATGAAATATTAACTGTTATAGTTATAACCATGTATACACACACTCCATAAAGCCCCTATTTTACAAATAATAATGCAGTCAGGAGATGGTGATGCAATGAGTGGTTTCCACATTTTTAAACATTTAAATGCTTTTGAATACATTATTTGTAACTTTTAATTCATAAAAGAATCCTGAAAAAATATCACATGTTCCAAAAAATAGCAAAGACTGTTTCCAACATTGATAATAAATCAGCATCTTAGAATGAATTCTGAAGATCATGTGACACTGAAGACTGGAGTAATGATGCTGAAAATTCAGCTTTGATCACAGCAACAAAAATATATATATTTTTTAAGTATATTAAAATAGAACACTGTTATTTTAAATTGTAATAATATTTTACAATATTACAGTTTTTGCTGTATTTTTGATCAAATAAATGCAGCCTTGATGAGCATAAGAGACTTCTTTAAAAAGTAAACAATATATATATATATATATATCGGACTTCCAAAGCCTAAGACTGAATGGTCTGGAGCAAGGTTTAAACCAATAAAACCCAACAGTAGCAGAGTCATTCTTACTATTCGGTGCCATTTCAGCTTGGTAACTTTCTCTCAAAAAATTTTTACATTTCTATGATGTAATCATTTTGTCTGAAGACGGTCTTGTTACACTATAAGAAAAATATTAATTATAATTTTTCATGAAATTCTTCACACATGCAACGGCCAAATGTCCACCCTGTTACAGGACATTCTCATCTCAATTAATAAGTCTCTTGAATGCCTAAAAAGTCCCTCTCTTTACCCTGCAAATGTATTTTAACAAAGTGTTCATAATCGGGCATTATCTTGAAAAAAAGTTGATGTATTTTAAGACACAGTGTAATTTCAACACATTTCTTTTAGAATAAAAATAAATTTAAATGGAATTTTGGCCCCATTTTAAATTATTTAATTTTGCCATTTCATTCCCTACAAGTAACCAGAAAGACATGCATAACATTTGTTGTACTTATTTTATTAATATAAAAAAAAAAACTACAGGGTGGACAGGACATAACAGGGTGGACATCACACCACTGAACAACGGTATTTGTCAATATATTGCCTGATACAAGAAGCATATTGTCACAATTTAAAATCACTACAACAGATAAATGGTTCTGTATATAACAGTTTATAGGATATAAGGCCACTTACACCACATTAAAGTAAGCTGTTCTTATACCTATTATTATAAGATATCATTTGTTATACTATCCCTTTATTAGGCTACAACATATGTTTAGCATTGTATTTTACAATTTAAAATTATAGAGAGCATTATAATTTTTTAGAGAACTTATTATTTTGCTCTCTCTCTCTCACACACACAGACACTCACAAACTGTTATTCCCATCGTTATGGGTTCATGCCATAGGCGTTATGGTTTTTCTACTGTACAAACTGTATTTTATATACTGTGTCTTAACTGTATACCATAAGCCTACACCTAAACCTACCCCTCACACAAAACTACAGTTATTTTAGATTTTCAAAACACTTAATTCTGTAGGACTTATATATATATATATATTTGTATTTTTTATTTTTTTTGCTCTCCTCATACGGACCAAATAAATGTCCCCACAAGGTCAAAATGTACTGGTATCACTATACTTGTGGGGACATTTGGACCCCATGACGTAGGGAATACCCGTGCACACACACCACGCAGGCAGTCAGACACACACACACACACACACACACACACTGTAATGGCAAAATCAATATAATTTAATTACAGTTTCTATCTAATCAACAAAGCTGAGTTCTAACACTTTCTTTCCTTTATTCCCTTTCTTCACCTCTCCTTCTCTTTATTGAGGTATGTCTGCCATCTTTCAGGGTCTGCATCACGATGAGCCCTGTAGCGTCGCTGCTTTTCTGCAGCAGACAACGGTGCCATTTCCTGAAAAATACATGCATACCATTTAAACAACTCTTTGTTTTAAATGCATAGTAAATTATAAGTACCAATACATGCTGTAAACACTTATTTAGCTATTTTTACATTGACTGTTACAATATATCCACCCTGTTACAGTGCAAAACCGTAACAGGGTGGACAGTAACAGGAGGGGTATTTTATGCTAAAGTCAGCCGTTGCTATTCATGTGATGAACAACAAGCTAGTGCGTAGTGATCATTGAGGAAGATTTTTAACATGTTTATTAACCATATTTTCAAAATTAGAAATAAGCATAACAGGGTGGACGTGCCATGCGTTACCACATCAGTGAATCATTTGTCACCAAAAAGTATTATACTTTCTGAGAGTCATGTTATTATTAGAGAAACATTCAAGGGCCGTGTTCAGAGTAACAGGGGGGACACAACATGTTTTAAAGATTTTGAGCATTAAAAATGTATGAATAACAAAAAAATATATTTTGTTGAGGAATATTATAAATAAGAATATACCACAATATTGAAAATGTTGGAATTTGTTTGATTTTCAATACTTATATTTGTGTTATGCAAGCTTACTTGGGGACATGGCAGTTTAGCCTACTTGCACTAAAATATGAGTAATTATTTTTTTAATTATTAAGTTAATTTTGGGTACATATGCATTGTGTTCTATGGTAGAGGGACAGTAACTTTGTAAGATGAGGATTTAGAAACAAGTATTAGCCACATTATAATATCATGGGGACTGAAATGGCACCGAATGCTATAATGGCCCAGCAGGGTGTCCGCGCGCATAACAAAGGCGTAGTTTAGCTCTGAATATTTGGCAACCCTCGTTCACTGCGATGCGCGAGACAGACGTCCGCCATTTTAGAGCTGACACACACACACACACACACACACACTCGAGCCGCAACACATTTAATGCTGTGGAATAGTTTCTAAAAGAACTGGGAATTAATTGAATTGCCAAGAACGAGTCTAGAGAGAGAGAGAGAGAGAGAGAGAGAGGAGGGCCTGTAAGGTGTGTTTAATCCACGGGGGCTGAAGATGTCTGCCGACAGGAGAGACGAGAAAGGTAAACGATGATCTCTGTGCCTGTACTAGCCAAATACTTGTTTAAACAATAGACATCCGTGTTTTTTTATTGCCATTATTTTAATACAGTGTTTCCGTTTGTTCATTCGCTATGTTTTCAGGTAAATCCATTTACATTCATACCCATTATGGCTAGAAAGGAGTTTGTTGAGGAAACGCAACAGCGATCGTTAGCTTAGCACGATGCTAACTCATGTTATCATGGAGGACTTTGTTTGTTTATGTTGAATGTTTTTGGAAAGAAATGTCGTACGTGATCTGTCCGATTTGCTGTTAGGACGTTAGCCATCAAGCATAGGCCTGTTATGTACAACACATCAAATATCTCAAAATTAAAAATGGACGAGTTTCTACTAATGTAGAATTACAGCGTTTGGACTTTTTACGTGAATGTGTTCAAGGGAGCTGTTTAATAATAAACATCACTTTGGGAAATACTTCATCTCTTGCTGTATAGTTTTGTACGTGTGTGAGCCTGTTACTGTATATTGTATTTGATACTGTTACATGGCATTGTGTTTTCATGTTGGAGTGAGTGACCTAAACATGCCAGTGTACTTGATCTGAAATGCAGTGTTTGAAATAATTTTACACTGTACTTTCATTTGCAGATGGGGAACTGAATGTGCTGGAAGACATTTTGACTGATGCTCCTGACCAGGACGATGAGCTCTACAACCCCGAGAGTGAACATGATAATAATGAGAAAAAAGGTAGGCCTGCATGTGTGTTGATGTGAAAAAAACACCATTTTAAAGCATTGCCAGATCAGATTTGATTCACATTGCATACAATATTTTGACAAACCATACACACTTGAAGTGTTCAGATTTGTTTATTGAGAGACTGTATAAAAGTAGACTCCGCTGAACAATACCATGGCATGCTTTCCATTTTAAAGAATGAAAAATAAGCTAAGCAGCCTTTAAGTAATCGGCACCGATACTTGATTGCTGGAACTATCGGTTATTGGCAAAAGTCCATGCCGATAGTTTTCCGGGTTGCGTCCATTGCTGGAGCGGCTGAGAAGGGTCTGCTGTCATTACACAGTGCAAGAGCAGCCTCTAGTGGTTGAAATCACTGACAGCACGTGCTATTTGTTTAGACACGCGATACTGCACGCTGAACAGAGCGGAAACTTCAGACGCGGATTTAAATGCAGCCGACAGAAAATCCTGCCGCTCCATTCACATAGTTTTCTTTTAAATGACCTCATATTGGTCCCGAATCGTTGTTAATGTACATAATGAATTGTGTATTGTGAATTTTCAGCAAAACGTTTTTGTCTTTCTGTGGCTCTAATAAAGTCTGTGTTCTTCATTTATAGAGCTGTAATATAGGTCGCGCTTTCTCTTTCCGCTTGCTCTGTTTTTTAAACACCGAACTTCAAACTCATCCATGCCAAATTGTTCATTCTTAAGTAAACTTGTGTCCATTTGGTGATTTAAATAAACGGGTTTAGACCGCTGCTCGAGTTGAACACGATGCGTCCGGAGTGTGTGAGATACCGGTGAGTTCTCCTAGACTCAGCGCTGCGCTTTTATTTTGATTAGATAATCAAGTGTTCAAAAATAGAAGCAGTTTAAGTGTGAGAGTATACATACAATATCCATATGTATGTAATTTTAATGCTATAGCCTTTGTGTATATATTTAAAGATGTGCATCTTTAAGCATGACAGTTGAAATGGTAACACTTTAAAATAAGTCCATTTGTAGCATTAAGATTAATGAAAGCTGTGTAAGGATTGTTCCTTGTTAGAGTGTGTTAATTTCAACTTATTATTACTACTACTACTACTACTACTACTAGTATGGTTCAGTACTGTTTTTGTTAAAGCACTATTTTAGTTTTTGTTCAGTATCAATTTTAAAACTATCAGTTAATTAATCGGTATCGGCTAAGGTGGTCCAACCTAGCTATCGGTATTGGCAAAATCCACTATCGGTCGACCTCTAATAACAACAACATTATAGGATAAACAAATGGTGTAACGTGTTCCTGCAGTACATATACAGAGTAAACTGAAAACCAGACTGCTGATAGTTAAATGTCTGTGTCTCTGTGAGACTATTTCCACATTAACCGATCATTTATCTCATGCCCTAGGGTCTAAACGGAAGCACGAACGAGGAGGCAGCCAGGATGCAAAGCGGCTCAGAGCATCGGGACACACTACCAGACAGCCATTAAAGAGAGCTACCCCTTCTTCTGGGTCGAAAAAGACAAGCAATCTCAGAGGAAGACATGCACCAGAAGAGCTCTATGAAGACAGAAAGAACCATGCTGGAAGAGGGGGTGCATCCCGGGCTGATTTATCTAAAGGATATGGTGAAAAAGGCCTGTCCCACAGCAGAGACTCCCAGAGACGGATTAAACCCCTGCTGCCCGAGCTGACCGAGGTAAGAGAGGGCAGGTATAACATAGATGTAGTTTTTGTTTTTGCATTTTTTGTTGATCATAAATGTTTTTTCTTGCATTTTTCTTAAAATAGGAAAATAAAAGTATACATTTATTGACTCAAAAAAGTCATGTGGTGGTAGCCATCAAGTAAATAAACAAAACAGCATGAGAAAGAAAGTGTTATCGCTGTTTATCAGCATGGCTGCGACAAGTTCTTCTTGTGTGGATCAACGTTGCGCCTCAGATTCTGCCGTTGCTCGTTCAGAACATGTGTCCGAGTCTCTTTCGTTGCTGAACAAAAACATATGATGCAAAGCGTTCAAGTTTGTCAGTGAAAATGTGCACTTTTGTGCCTTTTTAAAAAGTTACGTGATCTCTTTCAGAGTCAGAAATTACAGGTTTTGTCAGTGTCTGCGGAAGTTGAATGAATGAAGAAGATAAGGTTATGACAGTAGTAATTAATTAAAATAAAGAAGCATATTACAAAAAATAGGTCAAATGAATATAATAAAACAGATACACATTTTTCCCCCCTTTTTTTTAATAGCGATTTATACAATACTGATTGTGTCAAAGCAGCTTTTCAGTGTCAAACAGGAAAATAGTTTGTCAATAATGCAAGAAGACAATAAAAAAAGTGTCATTTTTCCAGCTAAAGTCAGTTCATTGATGATTCCGTGATTTCATCATCCAGTTCAGCTCTCTTCCAATAGTATCTGTGCTAGTGGTCGACCGATATTGTTTTTTTGTTTGTTTTTTTTTGACTGCCGATATCTTGGAAAGCAGGTTGGCCGATATAATTGTATTTATTTTCATTAATATTTAAGAAATTTGAAATTGAATCATTTGAAAATGGATTAAAAAATAAATTTGTAAAATAAACATACTTATACTTTAGATGACAAAGTATTTTCCATAAATAAATATTTAATAAAAAATATAATTAAAAAGTAAGTAAACTGTAACCAACAGAGCACTCAGTATTCTGGGAAGTTTGTGTGCATTGGGAATCATATTTTTTCAAATAAAGCCAAGGTAACACTCATTTTACATACAGCACACAGTGAAAATGATATGAATATGACAGCGGGCAAATGCATAAAGCGCAGCATAATTTGAAATCACAAATTTAATGTTTAAAGCATTCAATTTGCACGGACCGAAAGTCAGGCAGAGAACACGCGATCATGCAGGTCACATGCACACTTCACAAGATCTCACAACTGGATTCAACTAAGTTTGAGAAATTACGTTTTTGAAATTAGATGTTCACTAGTCATTCAAAGATTTGTTTAAATGATGTAAATGCGTATTTGGTGGATGCTGATGGCAAACGAGAAAGTATTATAATTAGGGATGCACCGATACTGGTATTGGTATACTGATACTGAGCTCCTGTACTCGTACTCTTTAAAATACGTCGATACCACACAGCATGTGTTAAGCGCCATATTCAGACAAAGAAACACCGACAACAGACAGCAGAAAGGAGTTAAGGATGTCTACTACGAAGTATATGTATGCAATGAATATAATGTTAAACATTGAGTATTAACGCCTGTATAGCTGATGTGCTCGAGCTGATAAACAAAGCACGCTGAGTGGATTGAGCGCGCGGCGGCGCAGATGCGCGAGCTTGTCGAGTGAATATATCTTTCTCCCAGACATCACTGGAAAGTTTGTAGTTCAGTCGGATGTCAAAAACAAGCAAGTAAAACAATGCACAATTTACACAGCACCCCATATTGACAGAAAAACACAGAATTGTTGACATTTTTGCAGATTTATTAAAAAAGAAAAACTGAAATATCACGTGGTCCTAAGTATTAAGTTACGTGATCTCTTTCAGAGTCAGAAATTACAGGTTTTGTCAGTGTCTGCGGAAGTTGAATGAATGAAGAAGATAAGGTTATGACAGTAGTAATTAATTAAAATAAAGAAGCATATTACAAAAAATAGGTCAAATGAATATAATAAAACAGATACACATTTTTCCCCCCTTTTTTTTAATAGCGATTTATACAATACTGATTGTGTCATAGCAGCTTTTCAGTGTCAAACAGGAAAATAGTTTGTCAATAATGCAAGAAGACAATAAAAAAAGTGTCATTTTTCCAGCTAAAGTCAGTTCATTGATGATTCCGTGATTTCATCATCCAGTTCAGCTCTCTTCCAATAGTATCTGTGCTAGTGGTCGACCGATATTGTTTTTTTGTTTGTTTTTTTTTGACTGCCGATATCTTGGAAAGCAGGTTGGCCGATATAATTGTATTTATTTTCATTAATATTTAAGAAATTTGAAATTGAATCATTTGAAAATGGATTAAAAAATAAATTTGTAAAATAAACATACTTATACTTTAGATGACAAAGTATTTTCCATAAATAAATATTTAATAAAAAATATAATTAAAAAACTGTAACACTGTAACCAACAGAGCACTCAGTATTCTGGGAAGTTTGTGTGCATTGGGAATCATATTTTTTCAAATAATAACACTCATACACTCATTTTACATACAGCACACAGTGAAAATGATATGAATATGACAGCGGGCAAATGCATAAAGCGCAGCATAATTTGAAATCACAAATTTAATGTTTAAAGCATTCAATTTGCACGGACCGAAAGTCAGGCAGAGAACACGCGATCATGCAGGTCACATGCACACTTCACAAGATCTCACAACTGGATTCAACTAAGTTTGAGAAATTACGTTTTTGAAATTAGATGTTCACTAGTCATTCAAAGATTTGTTTAAATGATGTAAATGCGTATTTGGTGGATGCTGATGGCAAACGAGAAAGTATTATAATTAGGGATGCACCGATACTGGTATTGGTATACTGATACTGAGCTCCTGTACTCGTACTCTTTAAAATACGTCGATACCACACAGCATGTGTTAAGCGCCATATTCAGACAAAGAAACACCGACAACAGACAGCAGAAAGGAGTTAAGGATGTCTACTACGAAGTATATGTATGCAATGAATATAATGTTAAACATTGAGTATTAACGCCTGTATAGCTGATGTGCTCGAGCTGATAAACAAAGCACGCTGAGTGGATTGAGCGCGCGGCGGCGCAGATGCGCGAGCTTGTCGAGTGAATATATCTTTCTCCCAGACATCACTGGAAAGTTTGTAGTTCAGTCGGATGTCAAAAACAAGCAAGTAAAACAATGCACAATTTACACAGCACCCCATATTGACAGAAAAACACAGAATTGTTGACATTTTTGCAGATTTATTAAAAAAGAAAAACTGAAATATCACGTGGTCCTAAGTATTCAGACCCTTTGCTGTGACACTCATATATTTAACTCAGGTGCTGTCCATTTCTTCTGATCATCCTTGAGATGGTTCTACACCTTCATTTGAGTCCAGCTGTGTTTGATTATACTGATTGGACTTGAATAGGAAAGCCACCCAGAGCTCTGACTTAAACCCAATTGAGCATCTCTGGAGAGACCTAAAAATGGCTGTCCATCAACGTTTACCATCCAACCTGCCAGAACTGGAGAGGCTCTGCAAGGAGGAATGGCAGAGGATCCCCACATCCAGGTGTGAAAAACTTGTTGCATCTTTCCCAAAAAGACTCATGGCTGTATTAGATCAAAAGGGTGCTTCTACTAAATACTGAGCAAAGGGTCTGAATACTTAGGACCATGTGATATTTCAGTTTTTCTTTTTTAATAAATCTGCAAAAATGTAAACAATTCTGTGTTTTTCTGTCAATATGGGTGCTGTATGTACATTGAGGAAAAAAAATTAACTTAAATGATTTTAGCAAATGGCTGCAATATAACAAAGAGTGAAAAATTTAAGGGGGTCTGAATACTTTCCGTACCCACTGGACCTTTCTATCAAAATCATCTAACATTATCAAGATGAATTTGTTCTGACACAGATTAACTCTGAGTTTTGTCATTTTATTACCATTTTCTAAACTATAGCGAATAAACTGATAATGCGAGAAATGTTGAAGGTGTCTGAATACATTTTGGTTTGACTGTATCTATTTGATAAATGAAGTTAACCAACTAACGTTATACATACCCTTTTGGTTTCTGTACCCAATATTTAAAAAATTTACAAATGGAATAAAAATATTGGTATCGGCAAGTACCAAAAATAAAAGTATCGGTATCGGTACATCCCTAATTATAATGTTTGCCTTTCTATTACTAATAATATAAAAGCAATCGTTATAATACTTTTGTATACATTTTAATTCCTTCGTTTAACAGTTCTATCTGATTATTAGACAGAACTGTTTATGACGACGGCGAACAAGGAGAATGTGAGCATTGTGCCACTCAGGCGCCGTCAAAATAAAAGTCCCACTTCGAACGCATCGGCCAAACAGGAAAAACTTTTCGCCCGATGCCGATATCTGAAAAATGCCAAACATCGGCCGATATATAGGTCGACCACTAGTCTGTGCAGTCAGTCAAGCGTCCCCAACTAAGCAAGCCAAAGGCAACAGTGGCAAGGAACCAAAACTCCATCGGTGACGGAAATGGAGAAAAAACCTTGGGAGAAACCAGGCTCAGTCGTAAATAGTTTGTTTTTCAGATAGGTCTAACAGTAGTCTGAAATGCATCAGAAATTGAATGAAGTGATCAAATGTAATACTCTGCACTGTATGAATTAAACGGACTTTGTGAAAAATAGATTTCATAGGTACCTGTAATTATTCAAATGTATTAAATTGTCTTAATTTGAATCATTATTATTCTTCTTAGATAATTAGATATTGCTGATTTTACTGTCTGATTCTTTTTTTCACCTCCTTTTGATGTGAGCAGCTTTGCTCCTCAGCTGTAAGCAATTGGCTGGTGTCCGTGAATCATTAGGATCTGTGATTTGTTGTTCCTCTTTAATATTTGGTCGTTTAGTAAAGCAAATCTAAATCTCTATTTAAGCATTTGCATATGAATTGCGTATAAACTGTTCTAACTAGTATTATGACACCCGTCTCTGGTGAGCTTTTAAATGGAGTTTGACTGAGACTAGTGTTGATGAGTGACTGATGAGACTGAGATTATACCTGTTGTAGACTGACACATGCATGCTGCGTGTGCTTAAACTCACTCTCTCGCTACACACCATCTGTTTGCCATGACACTCGCGTTACATCAGACATCCTCTGATTTGGATTTGCATCTCGTCTAATTCATTTTAACAGCCATTTCAGTTCAAACATATTTAAATAATAATTTTTTTGTAAAAACAAATCAGCATCTGTGCTGCATAGGAAGCATGGTGTGTAATACAAACACTTGTTTTCAGAAGATGCGGAGGACTAGTGAGGACAGTACAAGCAGAGTAAGTCGCTCCTCCAGAGAGGAAGAGGCTCATTCAGAAGAATATGTGACTGGCAGCTCTGTGGCTTCCTCTGAGGGCAACTGCTCGGATGTCGAAGAGGAAGGAGCCATGCAGGAGGAAGGGGAAGAGAAGGAAGCAGAGGAGGAAGATGAGGAGGATGAAGAGGAGGAGGAGGAGTATGAACTGGAGGAGGAGGAGGACACACGGGAGGGAAATGAACAGAACGACTACGATACTCGCAGCGAGGCCAGTGATTCCCAGTCTGAGTCTGTGTCCTTCTCGGAGGGAGAATCTGTGCACTCAGGCTCAGAGGCATCAGGTATGTGCTGCTGAAGATCGCAGTTTGCTGATTAGTAAAAAAATTTCTTTTGTGTAGCATTTTCACAATCATAATCCTCATGCTCATGTCGTTGATGTTTTCTGATAGGTTGCCAAATACTCTGTTCCAAACCCTAGTGAGCTGCCTCACAGTCTACTGTCTACATAGGCAGCTACCTAGAAGCATTGTAAGCGAGTATATAGTTGTTTTCCCACCTGCTTTCAAGCTTCAAAATGATGAAAGCGGAGTAAAAGAATCATAAAAGTGATTTATTTAAATCTGTGTGTTGGCTTGACATCAGAGCCAAAAACAGGATATTTTCACGGGTGGTTGAGCAAACGGTCGGGGTAGCACAGAAATGTTCACAATTCACCAAAAAAAATAAATGTTTGACTGAGCTGTTTTAGATCGCAACACTTGTCCACATCTGAAGTTCAACATGCTAAGGTCAGCTCATAGTGCTGCTTGTTCTTCATTACTGCATCGTCATATATATATATTTTATGATTCTTTTAGACAACTTCCTTCCAAAATCTTACTGATTGCACCTTTAAATTATATCAATTGATTGAAATGCATACTTGAAACTTACTTGTAGGACGTTGTGCATTTCTGCTTTACTCTTCCAGGATCAGTAAACAGTCCTCCATAAAATGTGCTGAACACATCTGAATATTTGGGATGAACTGTTGTAAATACAACTTAACCACTGTTTGGCCTTCCAAATTAGGACACGACTAGAAAGCAAAGTAGTTTCACTTTCACAACAAAACACACGACGGGCTAGAGTGAGCAGAGGCAGGGCGAGCTTGAGAACTGTGCGGATTCGACTGAGCGTCCGGCAGGCTTGCGGCAACCTCATGTGACGACCCCGGGCTGGACTCCGCTTCGTCCACGGTGAAAGCCAATCCGGAGATCCACAGCGCAAAGTTGATGTATTTCCTCAGCGACCAGCATGGATCAGCTCTAGGCATGACGAAGCGGATATCGTCCTCTATTGGAAGAACAACAATACTACAGCGAGAATAAAAGTTACGCTGCCTTTCTTTGAGTGAACATTTGGGCGGCGTTATGCAAATCTTCCCACACAGTGATGTAGACACGTGGGGCGTGTTAGAACGAGGTGTTTTAGGTAGGCGTGGCTGACTCTTAACTTTTATAAAGAATATCTCTTTGGATTTGAGACTTTAGTCTTTGCAACTTTACAGATCTTCTTTATGCACCAAGAGCTTGTAACACTCCAAAGAGAAAGGAAAAATTGAAATCGCATCATATGACCCCTTTAAAAAAACATGTAAATGCTCAGTACATATCAAACTATCTGTAACAGACAAAGCAATAGTGTCACTGTTACTCACACTTAAGTGTTGCAACATTGCTATCAGATACATTATAGTTGGCACTGCATCATCTTTTATTTTCAGTCTCTCTGTAAAGTGACTGGGTGCAACGCAGCAATGGTTAGACCCTATGTTGTTAGGATTGCAAGAAAGACGATGCAAAGTTTTTCCACACTGTCTTGTAATCCTCTGAGGCTTCTCTATCATTTTGTTGCTTGAGTAATCCTGTGCTTGCATCTCTCTTGTATTTATTCGCCTCCTACTACATGTGAGAGTCCGTGGTCAGGGCTAAAGATGTAATGTTGTAGAAGGCGGTGATCTTCTGCACAGGCTGTCTTTTGTTGCACTGTGACATCATACTGAGACAAAATATGGGCAGCTTGGTTTCTATAAAAGATGTTTTTAGACTAATCAGGAGTTTATTTAAATCTGTGTGTTGGCTTGACATCAGAGCCAAAAACAGGATATTTTCACGGGTGGTTGAGCAAACGGTCGGGGTAGCACAGAAATGTTCACAATTCACCAAAAAAAAAAAATGTTTGACTGAGCTGTTTTAGATCGCAACAACACTTGTCCACATCTGAAGTTCAACATGCTAAGGTCAGCTCATAGTGCTGCTTGTTCTTCATTACTGCATCATATGGGCAGCTTGGTTTCTATAAAAGATGTTTTTAGACTAATCAGGAGGTTTTGAGTTCTGAAACTTACAGGATGTTTTTATAGTACAATGATCTCTTGTTGAAAGATAGGAAAATTTGGTTTCTCCATTCATGACCCCTTTAAAGTGTTGTAAGCTATGAACGTATCCAACCAGCTACAGTGGGGCAAAAAAGTATTTAGTCAGCCACCAATTGTGCAAGTTCTCCCACTTAAAAAGATGAGAGAGGCCTGTAATTTCCATCATAGGTATACCTCAACTATGAGAGACAAAATGAGAAAAAAAATCCAGAAAATCACATTGTAGGATTTTTAAAGAATTTATTTGCAAATTATGGTGGAAAATAAGTATTTGTTTGATAAAAAAATTTCATCTCAATACTTTGTTATATACCCTTTGTTGGCAATGACAGAGGTCAAACGTTTTCTGTAAGTCTTCACAAGGTTTTCACACACTGTTGCTGGTATTTTGGCCCATTCCTCCATGCAGATCTCCTCTAGAGCAGTAATGTTTTGGGGCTGTCGCTGGGCAACACGGATTTTCAACTCCCTCCAAAGATTTTCTATGGGGTTGAGATCTGGAGACTGGCTAGGCCACTCCAGGACCTTGAAATGCTTTTACGAAGCCACTCCTTCGTTGACCCGGGCGGTGTGTTTGGGATCATTGTCATGCTGAAAGACCCAGCCACATTTCATCTTCAATGCCCTTGCTGATGGAAGGAGGTTTTCACTCAAAATCTCACGATACATGGCCCCATTCATTCTTTCGTTTACACGGATCAGTCGTCCTGGTCCCTTTGCAGAAAAACAGCCCCAAAGCATGATATTTCCACCCCCATGCTTCACAGTAGGTATGGTGTTCTTTGGATGCAACTCAGCATTCTTTCTCCTCCAAACACGACAAGTTGAGTTTTTACCAAAAAGTTATATTTTGGTTTCATCTGACCATATGACATCCTCCCAATCCTCTTCTGGATCATCCAAATGCTCTCTAGCAAACTTCAGACGGGCCTGGACATGTACTGGCTTAAGCAGGGGGACACGTCTGGCACTGCAGGATTTGAGTCCCTGGCAGCGCAGTGTGTTACTGATGGTAGCCTTTGTTACTTTGATCCCAGCTCTCTGCAGGTCATTCACTAGGTCCCCCCGTGTGGTTCTGGGATTTTTGCTCACAGTTCTTGTGATCATTTTAACCCCACGGGGTGAGATCTTGCGTGGAGCCCCAGATCAAGGGAGATTATCAGTGGTCTTGTATGTCTTCCATTTTCTAATAATTGCTCCCACAGTTGATTTCTTCACACCAAGCTGCTAACCTATTGCAGATTCAGTCTTCCCAGCCTGGTGCAGGTCTACAATTTTGTTTCTGGTGTCCTTTGACAGCTCTTTGGTCTTGACCATGGTGGAGTTTGGAGTGTGACTGTTTGAGGTTGTGGACAGGTGTCTTTTATACTGATAACGAGTTCAAACAGATGCCATTAATACAGGTAACGAGTGGAGGACAGAGGAGCCTCTTAAAGAAGAAGTTACAGGTCTGTGAGAGCCAGAAATCTTGCTTGTTTGTAGGTGACCAAATACTTATTTTACCTAGGAATTTACCAATTAATTCTTTAAAAATCCTACAATGTGATTTTCTAGATTTTTTTTTCTCATTTTGTCTCTCATAGTTGAGGTATACTATGGTGAAAATTACAGGCCTCTCTCATCTTTTTAAGTGGGAGAACTTGCACAATTGGTGGCTGACTAAATACTTTTTTGCCCCACTGTATGAGGAGAATCACAACATTACAAACTTCTATTTGAAGCAAAGACTGTATTTAACCGCTTTAGAGTATTTGGGAGTAGGCTTTCCCTACAAGCTCTTTTGCTGCACATTTTCTGTATAGCATCATGGGTAATGTCGTTTTTTCCACCATGGATTCAGCTGTTAAACACACTTATTTAAAAAATAAGTTGAAATTATGTGAATGGATGGCTTCAACAAAAGCATATATCATCAATGAACAGCCTCTGAACTCACAATAGGTTGTTAAAAGTTATCGTTAAAAGTCAATTTCCTTGTGGAGAAAATAAATGGAGATTTAACTTCTGGAACCCGACTGTTACAGTCTATAAAATTAGGGAATTTGTTGGAAAGCATTTTGGGATTTCATTTAGCAACTCTTGTGCAGCCACCTTCACATCAGGAGAGCCTCTGATGCCTACAACTTTGCGTAGGTTGGCAGTTCGCTAGGATTTGGAGCAGACCTGCAGATTAAAGACCATAAAAAATGTTTATTACATTTCCATAAGAACTATGCAACTTGCCTTACGACTGTATTACCTGTGACTAGTTGATCTCATGTTGTTAGAAGTTTTCACTACGGGTCGCTACCTGGCTGTGTTCATCAAAGGACAGAAAAACTATTTGGCTAGAAATTGGAGCCCAAGAAAATCTCAAATAATCCTTGATATTCTAACATAAGGGACGTGTTCTCCCATTTACTGTTCAGATGAGGAAAGCAAAGCCAAGAAGCACGCTAGAGGGATATCACCAGTCGTTTTTGATAGAAGTGGAAGTTCAGCTTCAGAATCCTATACAGGTATTAAATAATCCTTAACAATGCTAATAAAACCTTTAAATAAAAGTCACCGTAACTATTTCAGATTAGGTTTTAGTAATTAGAGTTCATTTGGCAGTGTAAGCTGACTTGCCTCTGCCTTGGTGGCTTTCAATGAAAATGCAAAATGGTTCATTATAAAATGAAAAATATGGAAGGGATAATGTATAGTCAGCTGGTACAAAAAAAAAAAAGACCAACTTGACTATGTTGTCCCGCTTATTACACGGCTAATTAGAAATAAATAAATGGAAATGACTTAAATTATGCAAGAGGAGAGTGAAAGTTGATCAGCTGAGACAGTAGTCCGTCCTGCAGTTTAAATGTTTGAGATGTGTGATAGTTTGATCAATGATCTGTTTTTTAGAGCAGTAAAAAAAAAATAGATACTTAAGAATTGCTGTAATGGGAATGCAAGGGTAAAACTAAGATAAAATGGACCATACGTGTTGATTAGCTGAAGTGTAGATTGATCCTTGGCGGAGCAGGTCAGATTACAGATAGTTCTGCATTTATACACACCTGATGGCAACCTGAAATAGTGTAAATTTCCAACAACTACATTTTGTTTCTCTAGTCTTGTATGATTACATTAAACTTGCGGGAGTAATCTTTGTTAAAGCCAGTTGTACAGCGTTGGGCTGTTTCATGTTCTATCGGACCAGTCAAAATCATGGGCCACAAGCAGCAGCACACGTTTTTTTTTCGATCTGAATGTTAAAGTGTAGTGTTTCTCTGACTTTTAGGGTCTGAAAAGAAACATGAAAAACTGTCCTCTTCTGTCAGAGCTGTGAGGAAGGGTAAGATAATCACACTCGCGTTCAGATAATGTTTGCACATTTCATCGCATTGCATGTCAGTAATCTATTGAAATTTGTTGAGAATTATTTTCATCATCAATGTTATCAATTCTGCCATTGCAGCCATGTTCTGACTACTGTTACTGTATTTGTGACCAGTTTTCTCCTTTTGTCTTTTTAAAGATCAAACCAGCAAGCTGAAGTATATCCTGAGAGAAGCCAGGTTTTTTCTAATTAAGAGCAACAATCATGAGAATGTTTCCCTGGCTAAAGCAAAGGTGTGCCACTTTACAGCACTCTTTACAATTTGAAAAGGCTTTTTTGAGTTTAATGGAAGCTTCACTCCGTTAACGTGCTGTGCACGATCTCTCCACAGGGTGTTTGGTCCACTTTGCCCGTCAACGAGAAAAAACTCAATGCAGCTTTTCGCTCTGCTCGAAGTGTTTTGCTGATATTTTCCGTTAGGGAGAGTGGAAAGTTTCAAGGTATGTCTTACAAAAAATACTGATTTAGATTGCTATGATTTGCAAACGCAAACTCATTTAGTGTGGCTTTATGTTGGTGCACATAAAGATGTGTGTTTGTGTGTTACAGGTTTTGCGCGGCTCTCATCTGAATCTCATCATGGAGGTTCTCCCATCCACTGGGTTCTACCCGCAGGCATGAACGCCAAGATGCTTGGAGGAGTCTTCAAAATTGACTGGATTTGCAGGTAAAAACCGGGGGGGAAAGCAGTGTTGTCTTTTTATTTTTTTATTTATTTTTTTTGTAGTTTACAATTATGAGCTATTGAGGTTTTTCTTTCTGCTTGAAGGCGGGAATTACCTTTCACAAAAACGGCTCACCTCTCCAACTCATGGAATGAGCACAAGCCTGTGAAGATTGGACGTGATGGACAGGTTAGTCGTTTTAATGTGAAACTCCTTCCGTAACCCATTTTACTTAGAATTATTTTCATCAGGGATTAGATTGTAAAACGTGAATGCTACATACAATGAATCCAGGTTGTTCAGGGCTCAACGATAATATATTTTAATAATATATTTTTCTTTTCGGGTCAGAAATTTAATTTTTTTTATCTGCCCTGCTAACTGTTTCATTTATCCCAAACAAAAATGCAATCCATTTTTATCAACAAATGTAGCATTTTTCAGAAAAATATTTAAGGGTTTAAAAAAAAATAAAATGAGAGATTTTTATTTTCAGTAATGGCTGGAAATTTCACAGCTATAACTCTGATGGCTACACATTTATACATACATACACAGTTTTGCAGGAATACTTTATGCAGAAAATGGGTCAATCCTGTAAAAATTGAGTATCGGCCTCAAATTTCCTGCTGGTGCACCACAACAACAAGGCAGGTGACAGGTCCGTTAACTATCCCAAAATGCTCTCTTATATTGATATTCTCTATAAACGTACTTCAGCTTTCACTAGTCCTGTGGTTGCAGGGGAGGGATTGAAAAAGTAGGATGGACTCTTAATGTCAGCCAAAAACATAATTTAAGTTTGTTTGTTTTTTTGATGAAAAAGAATGCAAATAGAGTTAATTGTGGGTTCCTGTTGACTTATAGCCTCTCATCCCATGTCCTCTTTAGCTTCATAGACAAGCAGTCAGATAATTTGGTTAAAGAATGTTAAATGATTTTTCTTTCTTTTCACTGTCTCACATGATCTCTTGGACCTCTGCAAACGGCCGGCTACAGGAGATCGAACCAGACTGCGGGACACAGCTGTGCATGCTCTTCCCACCTGATGAGAGCATTGACTTGTATCAAGTCATTCACAAAATGCGCCACAAGAGGAGGATGCACTCAGAGCCTCGATCTCGGGGCCGACTGCCCCACAGAGAGCCCGTCCCTCGGGACATGGGAAGGTTAGAAATGTTCTTTGGACTGATAGTGCGCACTTGTGTCCCTGTCACCTGATGCGAAGGGAGCAAGTGTGTGTTTTTGTTATTTTTCCACCTTCGTCTTCATCGTCACTTGAGCGAGGGTCAGAGAAGAGCCACGAACCAAGCCGACCAGAGCAGACCGGACCGGCTGCGGCTTTTGTGGGAAAGTCACAGCATAAATCATCCGTGCTATTGTTAATTTTGATGGTTAATAGGAGTTGAAATGGAGTAACGATTGACCTGATATGCCTCTGTTAACAACTTAAGCCTCTAGTTAACTTTGTAGTTGTAGCACTGAGGTTTGTGTCTTTCTGTAGATGCGACTGTGTTTAAATTTGTTCCCGAAGCCTTTTCTTGCAGGAGTGTCCATGGGGGATAGAGCCAGTCAAATTTGGGACTCTTTTAAAAGGAGCCTTAATAATTAAACCGAAGATGGCACATCGATTTGAGGGGCAGAAAGCTGTCGTTGTTTAAAAAAAGAAAGCGTTCAAGAGGAGCGTATTTTGGGACTTCTTTGCTGGTTTCCTTTCCAGCTCCAGTGTGTGCTTATGAATATAGATAGTTGAAGTGTGCGGGGTGTAGCATCAAACGGTGAAGGAAAGAATAAAAACAGAGAGGGAGAGACAGGGAGGAAGGGAGAAAAAAAGAGCATGTTCTTCAGTGCTTATGGACTCACATCACACCAGGGACTGTCCCTATAGAGCACTGCTTTACATGAACTCTGTTCCATACCACAGTGCTCAAAAAAGGCCCCCAAAAAAGGACTTAAACGCATCCTTACTTTCTCCAGACAAACATTATGAGGAAGTTGGTTGGTTTGCATTGTCTGGCACCCAGCCCCAACTGATGGACTCCAGTTTGGATGCGTTACACGTCCCTCCCCTTTCCCCCACCCTCTTTGTTACAAAAAGCCCCCTCGTCTCAAACGATGGGATGTTCCAGCTGGTGGTAGGTAGGCGGTTTGGTTTCCCTCCTTTGGACTAAAGATGGTGTAAAATGATGCCTCCACCCTTCCCTTCTTCTGTGTTTCTCTGAGCCCTCCATGGACTGAGTACCCCAAGAGAAGGGTTATTTCCAGATGGATCTTTTGGTCTTTTTGGTTTGCTTTGCAATGGACTGCACCACTCCTTATCACTCCCCCCTTCTTCTGCTTTACCAAGCCCTCCCATTTAAAATGTGTTAAAGCATAAGATGGACTTTTAAATGAACTTTTACGCTTTAAAGTATTTGCCAACGTTAACAGTCACAAAACTACAAGAATGCGGTATGTCACACTCTCAACCAGATTTTATTGTTTCCACTGTAGATACTGTTTTTTTGACATTGGGTTTCAAATGTTAGATTGACATTTTCACTAAGGGCACCCATTTATTGAGTATAAGTTGGAGTAGTTGAGTTTAGGAAGAATTTTTTTTAGAAAAAGACATCAAAAGTCATGGCACAGTTGAAGGCATGTGGGTTTTTTGGCTTCAGGACACAGCAAACGCTAGGCAAACTCTTCATACAATTCTGAGCAGGACTCTACGGTAACATTCGGGTCAAGCTCAGGATTTCTGAACATTAATGCTAACACATACCTGGCATTTGAAAAAGTTTTCTCAGCAAACTTGTTAAAAATAATAGCAACTTTGACTGCTCTTTTAACAACTTGTCCAAAATTATATTGGTAACATTTTATAATTTTTAGTCGTTAACGCATTTAATAAAATTCAAATGTATTAATCAGACTATTTTGAAATTCAGAAATATGTGGATGTCAACTTTAGATTCTGGAAACACATTTTTATGAACTTGACAGGCAATCTTAAAAATGCAGAACTCATGTTACCAGACCCTGAACAAATAACAGAACGTCATGCACACCAGAATTTCCCCTTAAACATTAGCAATATTTTGTCATCTCTCTGTTGACTTGAATGGAAGACAATGAACAGCAGCCAGTGTGAAACAATTTCCAAATAAGAGTAGATATATTCTGATGGTATCATTTGAGTTCACAAGCTGTGATTTCAATTTCATGGGTGTCCAAATAGCTTTTCACATTTGAACCCAGCGAAATGCTCGCACTGTATAGCTCTGCTGAGGATTGAGCATTAAAAGAACCACTTTAATGTGGCTTTAGTACCAAAGGAATGTTCTGGTACAGTACAAGTTAAACTCTTGCTGCAGCATTTGTGGCTTTGTGTCAGTTACCACCGATAATAATTTTACTGTCTTTTTTGATATCCTTCCATGTATCATGCAAAAGTTATCTACTTTATATGCTTATGAAGTGGAAAAATTGGATAAAACGGAGAAGTTAGCATTTCTATCACACTCTTGAAGCTGTGTATTTTAATATTCATTGACGTTTGTCTAAGCACCTGACTGTAGCCATTATTTTCAAAATCAGACATGTTTTTGGAGGTGTTTTGTACCTAAACAGTCAGATTGCAGAGGAATGTAACAATGCAGGGGTCTCGAGATGCATCTTAAAAACACAACACTCGTGGTGAGATGCCGAAAACAGCGGGATGCAGTGTTTTTCTGAATGTGCATGGCGTAGTGACCACTGTCAAAGAGGAGAATTGAAACACTTTTCACAAACGATAACAATGAAAGCACTGCTGCTGCAAGTATCAGAAAACGAACAATTTAAATAAAATGTGATCATAGTTGACTAGTTGATCATCAATTTTGACCAAGCCCAAATAAGCATAATGCCACAAATGCTGTCAGTAGATGGCTTATTGCTTGTATTGAACCCAAACTATGCTTTTATGCAGAACAAAAAGATCTTAATATGCAAAGAAAGATTGTACATTAGGTTTGTGTGAATGTACAACACTTGCTTACAGCCTTGTTTTACTTGGTGTCATGCAGTTTAATCATTCATTTAGTTGCTCACCAATTAATGGTATAAAGTACTTTACTATTAACTCAAATACGAGATTGTACAGTGAGAAAGAAATCTGATTAAATATGTAATCCTGTACCCACACACTGACAACTGAAGGTCATGTTGTTTGTATGGTTCATGTCTGTCTGTTCTTTTCAAATCAGTGCCATCTTTCACATTAATGTACCTGGTTTACGTAGGCGTCGTCCAGAGGAATTTGACATGCACAACCGGAAGCGGCCCAGGATTGATTACACGCCAGAATTCCCCCAGAGACCAGGTCAATATCCGCAGCACGTAGATCTCTCCATTTCTTCTGTCTCACTCTTCAGTGGTCTGCTTTCTGAAAGAACGCCACAGTAATGTGCCACAAAAAGCTTTTTTTCTCCCTCTGTTATGGCTCTTTATCGAGACAAGTGACTTGTGTTTTAAGGATGGTACCTTAGGTGTGTTTCTGCATGGTATGAAAGCTGAACTGTACCCTGATGTTGAGTTTCTAAATGTTTGCTTTCTGGCCAAGACGGTTGTAGCATTTGTTTGGGATTTTAAATGAGATTGTTCACTTGGGACTTTTGGTGTTATTGTTTGTGCTGTGCTTTTCTGTAATTGGTGAAATCTGTCTCCTGTTTAGGTTTTATGCAAGACCCTCGCAATCCACCTGTGGACAGGTTGGTATTGTTGTCTTTCCCTCTTTATCCTCTGTTTGTAAATGGAAGTTGCATTATAACTTAACGTATTATAACCAATTTTCTCTTCACAGGCGCTTCTCTGGTGTTAGGAGAGATGTATTTCTCAATGGAGTAAGGGTTTCATTTTCTCAATTTTTACATCAGCATGAAATGCCATTCACAATCTATTTTCTTGCCAGAGTCACCTGTAGCCGTGTATCTTAGGCTTGATTCACACTGCAAACAGTGTTAGTGCTGAATTGTATTGCTCAGATCCATTTTTTGCTTTGGTTGTTCACATTTCTTTTTTGTGGCCTATATTAGTAATAGGCTACTTAGTGAAAGTGACGTGGCCAATCAGTTCTCAGCATTTGCCCCATCCAAAGTGCGCGCACACAGCAGTGAACCCACACCCGGAGCAGTGGGCAGCCTTTTTTTTTTGCTGCGGAGCCTGGGGAGCAGTTGGGGGTTCGGTGCCTTGCTCAAGGGCACCTCAGTCGTGGTTGAAGGTGGGAGAGAGCGCTGTACATTCACTCCCCCCACCTACAATCCCTGCTGGTACGAGACTCGAACCTGCAACCTTTGGTTATGAGTCCGACTCTAACCATTAGGCCACGACTTCCCCCCCCTTAGGAGTTTAGCACCTCACTGTCACAGGCTGTGTGCTATGTCAGAGAATAAATAAATAAGAAGGACATTCTGTAGCTTCCAACTTTCTCTACGAGTGATCATTTTAGATGTAAATATAGCTAAAATCACAGTACAGCCATTGTCTTTAATGTATCTGTATGGTAATTTTGTCAGGCCGTGTTGCGGTTGTAAATCAGGATGATTTGGCAGTGCAGAGCAGCAGCTTGGAAATGGCTTGAAAGTGACTGCTGGTTAACATGTATAGTCTTAATGGGTCATGTTTCATTTACTATTGAATTCATGTTTGTTTCCATTGTCTGTCAGCAGAAACAAAAATCTTTAAATGAGAACAGATTTATTGGGAATTCAGCTATATTAAAATACAGTATGTGAGCACCGAGAGTAGGAGAGAAGCAAAAGAGTGAAAAGGGCTGACACTAGGCAGAATGCAAATATGATGTGATGAATATGCTAATTAGTGTATGACATCATTTAGCAACTTTCCAAGCAGGCTTTATCTACTTTTCATTGAAAACACTTGGCAACACTGTACACCATGTGGAATTGTGCACAATAACGCAGGAACATGCATTTAAAAGCAAACAAGGTCAATTTTACTTTAATTCTAAGTTGAATTTCCAGTTTTATTGTAGTTGCTAATTAATGTTCAGTTCTATAAAAATCAAGTCCTAAATGTACTTTATAAACATTATTAACACATGTTCTTATTTCTAGTCCTACAATGACTATATGAGAGAATTTCACCACAGCATTGGGCCTCCACCTCCGTGGCAAGGAATGGTAAGACTGAACATATTTGGACAGTTTTCTGGATCTTTTGTTCTCGTTGTCCATGTGTTCCAATCCTGACACTGTGTTTTTATCGGAAGGCCCCATACCCTGGAATGGAGCATCCTCCCCAGCACCCATACTACCAGCATCATCATCCTCCTCCACCCCAGGCCCACCCTCCTTACTCCGGACACCATCCCATGCCCCATGATGCCCGCTTCAGAGAAAAGAGGGTCGTTCGCTCCTTCGCCTCCAGTTTGGTAATTTAGTTATTTTAAATGGCTCAAATACTACCATAGCGTTGATCAGCTGAAAGATCTGTTCCAAAAACTGCTGCAAATGTCATTCATAAACTGAGCTGAGCTGTTCATTCGAACTTTAAAACTTTTCTTTGGTAGCATGACTACGACATGCGTGTGGATGATTTCCTGAGACGAACACAGGCAGTGGTGAGTGGACGTAGGAGCCGACCACGTGAGCGTGACCGACAGAGAGAGCGCGACCGGCCACGGGACGGGCGTCGTGACAGAGAACGAGAGCGTGGCAGAGAACGGGACCGTGAAAGAGAGCGGATTCGAGACCGTGAGAGGGAGAAGGAGAGGGGTCGATACCGGAGATAGGGGGAAATTGTTTTAAACCTGTTTATTTTCCCCCTTTTCATATTGTAAATATTGTTAGATTTCATTTATAATTTTTTTTAATACAGTTAGTTCATCAGAAAGTTAAACTGCATCTTTCTGGGCATTTAAAAAAAAAAAAGTTCTCGATCTCCACCCATTGTTAGCATCATGCATGCAGTACATTAAAATTTAAATGTGAAAACCAAAAAGCTTTTTTACCCTCAAATTTTTTTATTTTTTTTCATTTTTTTAATCATTGGTTCTGTAGCTGGTCCAGCATTGTTGAGAAGGAGCTGCTTTTCCCTGTGTATTTTTTTAAAATTTTTTTAATCCCCCCCCCACTTTTGGATGGTGAGCCAGACTGTTCTTTACATAGCTATTGCAGTTTTTAGGTGTTTGCTAACTGCACTTGTCTTTGTGATTTCTGTTGTATATTTAAATAAGGTCATAGGTGCCAGTATTCCAAGGCACTGCTAAATATGACTGTTGTATCAAGTATGTTTCTTTAGCTTTGTCTGAAGGCAGGCTTGTTTTCTAGTGTTTTGATTGGGAAGTGGGTAAATATTCCCACACTTGCTTCTTGTCCAGTGAAAGGATACATGTCATGAAGGTTTGTAAATTGACTATTTGTTGTTAGAGTATCTGTTGGATACTATATGGATACATTTTGTACAAAACAAAAAAATAAAACAATTAATTGCCTGTGTTTTGTGTTTATGTGAATGGAATATTAACTGAAAATAAAAATACATCTCCCAATAATAAATAATTTTTCAGGAAAGTCAATCAGCCTCAAGGTTTCCTTTAAAAAGACCCCATTTTATTTGTAAGAAGTGGCACTACAGAATGTATAATATTTTTTATATTTATGTCAATACATCGCCAAGTATAATGCTTGTACAGCAAATTATAGGCTATTTTATGAACATATTTAACAAGTGATTTTCCCCCCATTCTGATCAGAGCTGAGAAATATTATAAAAAGTTAATGGATGAAATATGTTTTTTACCCTTTTTATGTAGTAGATATGTTTTTTTTTAATGTAAAAACAGTTACACAATGTTCTGCAGATCCTACATGATTTGAAAATGGGTAACGGTTTAACCAACACTGAAAAGTGCAATTCAGTGCATCTTGAGCCTGTTTTGGAGGCATCAGCTGTCATTTCATTTAAAAATTTGTTTTTTATATATATGCCCTCTAGCTTATATCAGGTGCCTCATTGTAAAATGTTGCATAGAAACTGTCCTATTTTTCAAATGTGCGTACATGTAATTCAAAGAAACTAACATGTGCACAAAAGCGTGCATACGCCTCCTTTACAGCAGTCAAATCTATAAATGGCAAATGATCTTGAAATTGTGCGCAGCTGAAAGGTTTCAGATTTCAGTCTTGTAAATGCCCCCTAACTAATTCCATTAGCACATAAGAGTACCAGTTCAAATCCTTCACGAAAAGAATTGCTCAGATTTCCAAATACCTGCAGTACTCCGACTGTGCTACAAGGAAAAGTGTGTACGTCTGCTTAGACCCTTGACGTGGCACTAAGCACTTTACCATGTTTGATCAAATCTGTGTGTACGAATGTTTTATAAATGAGGCCCCAGATGACTATGCCACCTTTTCCACTGATAAAGTGGTGACTTTCAGCAATCAGCACTGCACCACACACTGACAGTGTCAGAGATACATCAGTTAATCATTGGTGTGCATCAAGGTTCAGTACTTGGTCCCCCTGCTCTTTTTGATGTTCACAACCTCATCAGAGGTGCAATCATAAATGCATGTCTTCTACAGTCACTGCTGTGCAGATGATATGCACATTCACTGGTTGATCAAACCTGCCAACTCTGCCTTACAAACATCTCATCCTGGGGAACTTCAACTCAGCCTTGCAAAGACAACACTTACCACCAAGGCAGCAAGGTACTTTATTACCAACATCTCAGCAACCACTTGGCAATGCATGCCCATACTTTTTCGTATCATAAAAATCAGACTCTTAATATGCTACCCAGCTGGACTACTGCAATGTTCCATTGGATGGCCTTCCAGCCAGCACATCTAAACCTCTGCAGATGATCCAGAATGTTGTATGTTGGGACTTCAATTAGAAAAAGGAGCCCACATCACACCCCACTTAGTCTCAACCCAACTGTAGCCAACTCAAGGCTTTGGCATTGGCTTTCAGGATGGCTACTGGAATTGTACCCCTACCTCAATACACAAATTAAGTCAGTGAACAAGCAATGCCTGATGATTTCTTCACAACATTATCCTTGAAACAATATGGCACTTATGAATGAACCGTTTTTTAAAATCTTCTACTGACATTTGTTGACATCTGCTTGGAACATAACAATGCTCATGATAACGTTTGTTAAATCTACAATAAGTAAATCCCCTTACCCGCTAATTACTCTTCAACAGCAATGCTATAGACCTACCACAAAAACGGAACTTCAAAGACAGAATTCTAAATATGACTGCACACTTGATTCTCTGACACATAAGGTCTATATGATATAAATGAAGGAGGATAAAACAGGATGTATTGGATCTATTGCAATAGAATCGAAAGTTATTCATTCTCTCTAAGAAATTAATTTCATGTGTATTCTCAGGACCAGTGGCAGGGACGCAGGATGGATGTGCTGACAGGTGGCCACAGAGTCTCTGTGAACCTCAGGCTTAGACCTACCCTCACTTGTGGACAACACCTGGAGGTAGTTGAGCTCCTCCACTTGAAAAAGCAATACCCAAAGAGGACAATACACCTTTTTCCAACTGATATTCATGCCCTCAGATTTAGAGTTGTGACCCTCATCCTCATCTTATGACACTCTGCCAAAAAAACAACTCCAGTATTTACTGAAGGTCACAGTCTGATAAGGCTATCAGGACAACATAATCTGCAAATAGCAGCAATGCCACCCTAAAACCCCCCTGAACTTTAACGTTCCTCGGCTACACCTTAAGAATCCTGTCCATGAATACCACAAACAGAATTGGTGTCAAGGGACAGTCTTGGTAGAGTCCAATGCTCAATAGGAACATGAAGTAATGCCAAGGATGTGGACACAGCTCTCGCACAAATTGTATAGGGATCGGCGTGCACTAATAAGTGGCTCCAGTACCCCATTCTCCTGTACTGCCCCCTAAAAGACACCCCAAGGAACACAGTTGTAAGCCTTCTCCAAGCCCACAAAACACATGTAGACTGGATAAGGAAACTCCCATGCCTCTCCAGGATCCATGCTAGGGTAAAACGTTGGTCCACTGTTCCACATCCAGGACGTAATCCACATTGTTCCTCTTCCAGCACGCTGGCATAGGCTTTCCCAAGAAGGCTAAGAAGTGTGATCCCTTGATTATTGGAACACACCCTCCAGTCACTCTCTATTGCCACCCATTGTGTAACAAGTGGCGAGTCCACAAGGAGGTGTGGCCCCATGTTGTTTGTTTGGGTTGAGCCCGACTGGGCCCCATGGGTCCGAGCCCAGCCACCAGGCTTTATCCCAAGCCTGCCTCCAGGAGAGGACCCTGGTATCCCTACTACAGTAAAGGTCTCGCCCTCTTTCCTGGTCATAGGGGACAGTGTTGGATCACTCTTTGTCTGGCCTCTAACCTGGGACCAATTTGCCTAGGAAGCTCCAGAAAACACAGTTCCCAGGGTTGCTGAGGCACTCAATCCCCTGCACTGCATAATATGTTTATTTAAATTAAGCATCTTAGTGTGCATCTTTACAGGATGGATCATTTGCATTAAGAAATATTAACAAATATATATATTAAAAAAAAGAAATATTAACAGATTTCTTGATCACGTTAATATTTCTTCTAATGTTTTCAATGTTCTCTTAGTGTTACAAAGGCAGTCAAGGTCTGCAGACTTTTAAGGAACACTGAAACATTTCCACAGGGGCTTACTTTCTAATTTGTAGTAGCATAGAGTGGTTTGTAACTGCAATGACCACTATCAACTGGAGTGTAACTAAATACTGTAACTCCCACAATGCTTCAGTAAACTTGGATGACATCATCCCATTCCCTCACAGGCCAGACGCCATTCTCCTATATGTTGAACGGAGAGGTCTTCCAGTCCCAGGTTTTCACAGGAACATTCCAGTTGGGTCCATAGTTGGCCATCACATAATCCTCAGTCTCGCAGGGAACTCGGACCTTTAGCTCCATCAGCTCGGTCCAACACAGATTGAAACGTGGGAACACATATCTATCAGGAAACAATACAAATAAAAGATGCTATATTTTTTGAAAAACTGAATTTCCCTGGGTATTGAATAATGCCACCCATTGTGTTCTCACGATCATGTTCTGCAACAGGCACTGGGGTTCCATGTCATGTGTGACATGTGACTAAACATGACCAAAACAGCTAAATTTGAAAGATCTTGTTTGTAACTTTTTTTGAGTGTCTGTCATGAGGTTAGGGTTGAACAGGTTGTAGGCACCTGTGCAACCCACACATCCAATCTCATCACCTGAAATGAGCTCAATTTTGGAAAAGTTTGTGACGAGAGGGGCGGGGCCGAGAGCCGTGGGAACAGAGCGAGGCCGGTGGAGTAAGTGATAATGAGCGACACCTGCCTCGCTCTGTTCCCACGGCTCTCGGCCCCGCCCCTCTCGTCACAAAGTTGTAACACTTACTGAGTTGAGGTTCACTTACCTTTTTCAGCCTGCCCTGTCAATGATCATGTCTTCAATACAGTTTTGAAAAGTTCAACTTTCATATTGTGTTTGGTTCTAATTGTTGAGATCAGGCCACATTTTATGAGTAATCAATGCAGAATCCAGATATTGTCACTAGAGCCCGACCGATATATATCGTTTTGCCGATATTATCGGCCGATATGAGCCTGTCGCCGATATAGGTATCGGCGAATATACCGCCAATATTAACTTTTTTTTTTACAGAAAATATAACGCAGATAAAATGCTTGGAATTGTGTAATTACTTAGCTTGTCCAGCAAAGCGCGCTCCATTGTTTGCTACTGGTGACCTGGATGAAATGCTTTAAAGCTTAGTCTATGGAAAACCATTGAAACTTTGAACGGCCATATCTCCGTAACGGCGTGGCGAATCCGCACCAAATTCGGGGTATTCCTTCAGCTCGAGGAACGCTCTCGATCGAGTGTACGTCTAGAGGCCCGCTTTCGAATGAGACCACCCCCGCGTCGATAGCCCCGGGGTTCGGGAGTTACGGGTGGTTAAATTCGCAGCCCGGCGCCGACCGATCAAGCGATCCCGGGGGCGTTTGAGAGGGCTTCTCGAGCTGGAGGGATCCCCCGAATTTGGTGGAGATCCGCCGGTGCGTTCGCGAGATAGTGACACCAGTCAACACTTTGACTTCAGTAAGGAGGTATCTTGTTCAGGCAGCAGCATTCAAGCGTAATTCAAGTTATTCGACCGTAAGTGCCCTGCGAAGTGGACTTCACATGAAATTCCTCCATGATTCCAGTTCCAAGGGAGCGTACACGTTACATTCAAAGTGCATTAAAGTGCGTGAGAAGTGAATTTATATTTAGGGATGCACCGAATGTTCGGCAACCGAACCGAATAAGCGAAAAGACCGAATAAATTGTACCGAACAATGATATGACGCGATCAAATAGCAACCAGTGCAGAGTGAGAGGCGCGCACTCTAGTGTTGCAACAAAATCCCCAAATTGGCAACACTGGCGCACTCTTTATTATGCAGCACACACGTCAGCAGTGTGGAAGCATTTAAACTGTCGGAGAAAGACACAAAAATCATTACAAGCACCGACAGCGAGAGACTGTTTAGGACTGCATCACATGTCTTCAATGAGAAGAGGAAGGGGGGATTGTTGCTGGTTACTCAATGATGATTGAAATCGCGAAATGGCCTTAAACAATTAGTAAATAAACTGCAGAATGTTATGTTTTCTAATACACGCACGCATTGCATGTATTCTGACAGCACTGCACAAACTCACAGCAGATCTGCTTGTTAACCAGGGTTGAAAGTCCAAAGAGCGAGGAAAATCTGCGCTGATACAGTCGTCAGTTGCTCAGTCACATTTTTATGAATTTTTACAAGGCATGTGACAATGCAATACGTACGACGTATTCGTAATGAGACTCATTTATAAATCTCTTGTCAACAAAAATAAGCATTGAGGTCTTCCTGCGCATTTCCACCAAAATAAAAGTTGAGAAAAAGCAAGAACTCTTATCAACATTCATAAATGTTAGTATTGTAATTTTACTGTTGTTCTGTAAAATAAAATATAAAGACAATAATAATGATAATAATCATTACAACAGCTCTGTTTTAATACATTTATTATAACATTCACACATAGTGTTCAAATTAGAATCTGTAATATTTTCTAATGTTTTCAAAGAAGTCTTCTCAGCAAGGCTGCTTTTATTTGTACAGTAAAAAAAAAAAAATTAATAATAATACATGCCTGATTCAAGAAGGGGGTCTGATGGCCAAAAATTATTATTTTACTAACTTGATAATTTTAAGTTAAATTGTGCTTTGTTGGTATAGTGTCTGCTAGAATGTTAAAAATGTTCAGTGTTAAATATTTTTAAATAGTTGATTTGTAATTTTTTTTATTTAATTTTTTTGGAAAAGATTTTAGAGTGGTTCTTTCACTGCATGATTCAGTCTATTAAGACGCATTAAGAATGATCACATAATTCAAGATAAGGGGGCAGAAAATTTACTGCTGTCAAGCCAGCCACACTTTTGTTTTGTTTTGCACGTGTAATCTGTTTTTATACAGTCTATGGTGTAATCGTGCACTTACGGTACGGGTGCTGAGAGCAGTCAAAATGCATGTAAAGAAGCTGTCATACCGACGTTTCCTTTATAATTTGCTTATTTTAACTTTTTTTTTTATTATTTTTAGTTTATAAATACATTATTTTTGTACATAAACAATTATAAATAATTTATTAATGTTTATAAATGTTAATATTATTGTTTTTTTATTCATTGGTTTTTTATTTAATGTTCGTGTGTGTGTGTGTGTGTGTGTGTGTGTGTACCTGGTATTTATCACGTTATGGGAACCAAATGTCCCCACAAGGATCATAATACTAGTAAATTTTGACCTTGTGGGGAGATTTTTGAGGTCCCCATGAGGAAACAAGCTTATAAATCATACAGAATGAGTTTTTTTGAGAAAGTAAAAATGCACAAAGTTTCCTTTGAGGGGTAGGTTTAGGGGTAGGGTTGGTGTAGGACAATAGCACATACAGTTTGTACAGTATAAAAACCATTACGCCTATGGGATGTCCCAACTTTTCACAAAAACAAACCTGTGTGTGTGTGTGTGTGTGTGT
>NW_015505732.1:575023-577531 GCF_001515645.1 Sinocyclocheilus grahami
ACGCGTGTGTGTGTGTGTGTGTGTGTGTGTGTGTGTGTGTGTGTGTGTGTGTGTGTGTGTGTGTGTGTAACACCAAAATGCGTCCTGGCACTTCCACTGTGTCCCATATTCCAACACTCATATAAAGTGTCCCTTTAAAGGTTAGCTCATTCTTTCAATTCATATGTATTCAGAGTGAGCCTGACTATCACTGTCTTCATTTCCAAGGCATTTTTACTGTTTGGTTTAAAATGACGGAGTAGCCTAGGCTATTTGAAGAGCAAGTAATGTGGCTGTATTTATTTATGGATTTTTAATGCGACTAAGCCACTAATAAAATGTTGGTCGACCAAGCCATTAGTCGACTATTAGGGGGCAGCCCTAGATAACAATGAATCATTACAATATTTCAAGAAACCAGTAATTTTATGGCTGCAACTAAAGTATAGAGCATATTTAATCTAGAAAATAAAACAAAACAAAGGTAAGTCCAAAGGTTGGTTCATTTTTTGAGCATTAAACTGTTCCTGCCTATAGTAGCACATAGTTATCTCATAGTCACTGCCAACTTTTTATGTAATGTCTTAAACTAGAGCTAGTGAATTCAATATTAATTTCATATCTGAATGTACCAAACACATAAATGTTTTCTTCTCAGCAACAATGCAATTCTACAGACTTGACAGGTTTTCCTGAGACTTTTTCCTCTAATGTCTGAGTTAAAGTGTTAAGTGTGCGACTGTGTGTCAGTACGTTTACATGGACAACAATACTCCGATTTTAATACGATTAAGACAATACTCTGATTAAGAATCTACCATGTAAACAGAGATTTTTGATTACCTTAATCTGGCTAAAGTCATAATCGAAGTAAACACTAATCGAATTAAGACATGTGGAGTATTCCTATTTTAGTCGTGCAGTAAAGACACTCTCAAAATTTAAGTTGGACATCTCTTCACAATGCACATTCTGTAATACTAATTTGGAAACAATATCACACTTATTTTTTGAATGTGAGTATGCAAAGGATTTTTGGAAAGAAATATCTTGGCTTGTTTTCTCAGCTTACAACAAACTTTTTAGTTTTGAGGTAATTAATGCACTATTTTTAATTTGGGAATCAGGATCAAAGGAGCTGGATGATATCTTAAAACTGCTAACTCTTTGTGGCCTATTTCATCTTCACAAATGTAAAGTTACTGATTGTATGCCCAATTTTAGGATTTTTTTGTATTGATTTGAAATTATTTTATGAATCTCTCTGCTCATCATTTAATAAGAAAGCTGCTAAAACTACTGTACTGATGGAAAAATATTGACTTTGATGTAAGGGTTACCTCCTGTGTATTCTTTGAAGTTGACATTTTATGTGTAATTTTCCATTTAAGTTATTTTTTATTTTAATTAATTTAGGATTTATTTATTTAAAAAAAAAAAGATGTTTAACTTTTAATTTATTTGTTTTTGTTCTGTTTATATTTTATTGCTATGACTGTATCCCCTGTGAATGTTATATCTTCAAAAAAAAAACACAATGCCATCGTTGGTTTGCATGTATAGCATTAGCTTTCAGTAAATTAAAAATGAAACTGTATATGGCATCATAATGAAGATGAACTATATGTTTATATGTGAAAAAAAAATATTATTAAAGAAGAATGATTGAACAAACGAAGTAAATCCAGATACACAAAATATAAGAGCAATCTTAAACTCTAGAACAGTGTCACGAATTTGGTCCATGGACTTCCGTTTATTCACCACCAGAGGTCACCCTTTCCATTTCATTGACTCTAACTTGTGAATGATGGGATATGTAGTCCGGGGTGCTATGCAACAGTTTGTGTTGTGCGAGAGTCAATTAAATGGAAAGGGTGACCTCTGGTGGTGAATAAACGGAAGTCCATGGACCAAATTCGTGACAGAAATCTTCCCGAGTCGAGTCTAGTCACAGTTGTTCTTCCTGAGTTCAGTCAAGTCACGGTTGATCATCATGAGTTTGGTCTAGTCACAGTTGATCGTCATGAGTCAAGTCAAGTTACAGTTCATTATCATGAGTCTAGTCAGGTCACAACAGATCTTCATGAGTCAAGTCTAGTGACAGCTAATCTTCCTGAGTCAGGTCAAGTCACAGCTAATCTTCCTGAGTCAAGTCAAGTCACAGCTGATATTCATGAGTCTAGTCAGGTCACAACAGATCTTCATGAGTCAAGTCTAGTGACAGCTAATCTTCCTGAGTCAGGTCAAGTCACAGCTAATCTTCCGGAGTCAAGTCAAGTCACAGCTAATCTTCCTGAGTCAAGTCAAGTCACAGCTGATATTCATGAGTCTAGTCAGGTCACAACAGATCTTCATGAGTCAAGTCTAGTGACAGCTAATCTTCCTGAGTCAGGTCAAGTCACAGCTAATCTTCCTGAGTCAAGTCAAGTCACAGCTAATCTTCCTGAGTCAAGTCAAGTCACAGCTAATCTTCCTGAGTCAAGTCAAGTCACAGCTAATCTTCCTGAGTCAAGTCAAGTCACAGCT